>NW_026858331.1:0-48869 GCF_026571515.1 Ruditapes philippinarum | reverse complement strand
CTTAATAGTCCTTTTTATTTCCAAAAAAAGGAGGATTTATCTTAATATTCTCATTGGCCATTCATTTATATAATTGATTTACTCTGAATGTTAAGAGCAATCTTATTAAATGGTATTATTACTCCGACATTTGCTCACAAAGGAAATATAATTCATCATTGTTTTATCCGTACATTTTTTTTCCAATATATTACTTACATTGCCCTTAAACGCATTTTTATATTCCATGTATATTAAGTATTCGTTTCAAATTCAATTTATTTACATCTATGCAGAAATAACGTAAAATATATCGAATATTTTGCTTTTTCTAATGACTTTTTTACATAAAAATATTATTATGTTAGTACGAGACTTTGGCATATATGTCATAATTGAAGCAGACGTTATATATGTCTGATAATAACACAACAATGTATATCGACAGAAAAAAAAACAGAAGGAAAACTACGTTGTCAGAGTTTGTAATATCACCAGTCAACTTAGCAGCAATACTCATGCCATTTCATTTATCAACTTAGTTTTTTTAAACTTTGTTCTGTACAGTGAAGGATATGTTGAGACCATTAAACAGCTTAAGAAATCATATTTGACGAGATGATATGGTCTATCTGCTGAATAGTTGTCTAAACTTATTTTCGTATTGCGATTGTAATGACATAAATAATGGCAAGTTAAACAATAACATTATATTGTTAACACAAACTTATATTTCATTCATCTTCTGTTAGTTTTAGGTTATTTATCACATTTACCATCAAGATATGTTGCAGCCAGATTTTTGTGACAGCTGTCTGTGATACACAGGCTTTATAATCTCTGACTCCTTTTGGAGTTCCTTTTGTTTAGTTTCACATTGTTTCCTCAATTAGGACTCAATTTCTCTTTTCTGGGGCGGGCGGAGTACACCACTTTTTCAGGGAATAAAAAAAAAAAAAAAAAAAAAAAAAAAAAAAAAAAAAAATGCTATTTAAGATTTCATTAGAACCACTGTTCTAGACATTCGAGTTTGGCTCATTTTATTTTATGTTAAAAAGTAAATGTTAAGATTTCTGCTTTAGCCAATCATAGAGACGTAGACTGCCACTTTCACACTTTCTATTAACTACTATCTAAATAAAAGGCTTAATCAAATCGAGTCTGCGACATTTTTCAATTTAATGTGTTATTTGCTTTTATTTAATTTATGTTATGCCAGCTTGTGAGGAACCTTTGAATAACTAATATAGAGCATTCAGATATTATATTTTTACAAAAAAAGACAAATGAAGCATATTTTAATAGTTTTACTTTATAACCAACCTGATTGCTTAATATCTTTATCATGAGGAATATGTCTTTTTTTCTGCTAGCGATACAGCATAATAGAAATAACACGAGAATAAATGTGTCTGCATTTCACTTTCAATGGTTTCGGTTCCTCCAGTGCTATCTTGTGTTTTAGTTTCGTTGGTATCGCTCTCCTGTCAGTATAACCAAATGTATATCAATAAATAATAATAATAATAATAATAATAATAATAATAATAATAATAATTATAATAATTATAATTATAATAATAATAATAATAATTATAATAATAAAAAATGTTGATGATTTTGATGATGATGATGATAAAAATAATAAATTATGACATTTGTCTTCAAAAAGTACAGACTAATGCAGAAATCAGATTAATGTTTTGCTAGTTATTTTGATGGAAGAGACAACATTTCTCTTATTGTCAATTTGTAGAAAATAATGTTAGAAATAATTACTATTTATTGTTAAGCTTGTCTACTAAGAATATTAATTATTATCCTGAATATATTCTTCCAGAGTTTTATTATTTTATAGTTTTATGAAGAGGGTTATGTCACGAGAGCTTTATATAGCAATACACATGAACTATTTTAGTAAAAAATAATTTACAGTACATTTTGTACTGAGTACTGGATAATATTAAGACCTAAATATTTTGACCCTCTGTGTTTTTATTCAGATATAAATTCATCTGATAAACTGACAATTAAAAGGTGTGAAAGACGTTTGAATCAGACACGGCAATGTATTTGGACCAAACAATTAGGGTCGCTTGTCACATATGGCAGGGAGTCGTATAATTCAGACCATTTATATAGGGAAATATGTTGGAAGGACTGAAACAAGGTCGGATGAGACAGTCAAGGGTCGCTCAATCATACTCGACTGTAATTTAAGAAATGTAAAAATACACATTCGTCAAGTAGCACTAAATTATATATTTCATATAAACTACAAATTAATCTTCTTTATTTTTAACCATATTGCCCTTAAAAACAATTCAATAAATAAGAACAATTTTAAAATTTCATTTGAAATGGAGGCGAGCTGTTTATATGGAAATATTACATAAGGTGATGATGTTATCTTTATTTTTCAGTGCATGAAAAGGAGAAATAAAGTGTAGTTTTATTTCAAGTTTTATATTCTTCACAAAGAAATTAACTTGTTTAGGGCATACTCATTCATGTACGTGGAGACACACAAATCCTTTAAGATACAAAGTTCTATTTATTGCAAAAAGAAAGTTTGGAAATATTGTGACTTGACAAACAGAATGACACTGATGTAAAAGAAGTTTAATGTCCCTATCATTTTTACAATGTCAGAGATGGTTTTATTTATCTCTCAAAAAATTCATCATAATTTTATTATCATTGAATTAACGTATAGTATAATCCCCCATTTTACAGTAAACTACATTAACTAATGGCATATGGACTTTAGAGACGCCCAAAAGCCAGTCCTTCAAAGACGTATCCAGAGATTTGTAAAATGAAATGTCAGAATAGTCTAGACAGAAATAGCCAATTTATCAGTTTGACCATACTTCATTGTGTTTACATCGAAATACATTTAGATAGATTATAAAAGTCTTGCTGGTCTAATTCATCAATTTATGCAATAAATCATTTAAAAGCTTCTCAAAGGAATAAATCAATCAGCTTCAAACTTGTTCCTACGAAAACAACAACAACAGCAAGAACAACAAAAGACATAAAAAACAAAAAGAAAAACCAAACACTAAATATTTGTTTTGCTAATTTAAGATAAACAGTTTAATATTAATTTCAAAGCGCGCATATTTTTTTACTGTTGTTACTTAACTGTCAACAAAATTTTTTTGATGGGGTTTTAAAGCATATACGTTTAACCTATTTTTAACCCATTCTGAGCAAAAAAAAAAGAGAGCAAAAAATAGCATTTTTTTTCTTTATTTTTAACATCGACAATGTTCTTGTTTTTCACAAAATAAAAAAACACGATTAAAAGTATGGGTTTACCAAAAATTTGGTATTGTGTTCAAAATTCTTGAAAGTTTTATCCCAAATTAAAAAATAGGTTTTTCATTTATTTTATTGCAATTCAAAATTATCAAACCCTTTTTTATTTTTTAAATGATTGGAAATTTTTTATCCCTTATATTTTGAAAATTTCTTTTTTTGTTTATATTTTTTGATCGTGAAAAAATTTTAAAAAGAATTTTAAGGGATGATGCGATGACAAAAAAATGTTTTGTGAGCATTTATTTCTAAGATATATTCATTTTATGAAACCTTATACCCAATACCGCATATTTTTTCTATCACTTGAATTTTTTTCACATGACATTATTGGTTTTAAACTATTGCCAACAGATTCCCATAAAGCAATTTCAACACAGTCATTATAGCAAGTCTGTCTGTTTGTTTATGCATAAAAGTTTATTATTATTTAACACTCAAAGGCCTTTAAACAGATGTGTGAGTTATTTCTTAAATGGGTCGCCAAGTCTTCTGGTCACAGGTCCCCCAATAAATAAATAAATAATTAAAAAAATGGCAATTGTCAAAACATACTATGAATACAATCAAATTAAACAAAAAATTGCAAGGTGTTATCATCTTTTCATTTAGTTTACATACATTTTTACGACTTGCAATGTTTAATTATATGAGGAGAAATGTTACAACTTAAATACTTAAAAAAAGCATTTTTTCTGATTCATGGAGAAAATAATTGTAATAAGAATTGTCATCTACCTATGAAGTAACTACATTCAAAAACCCGTCTATCAAAATGGATTTCTTAAAAGTAGCAATAAAATGCCTGTTCAGAAATCGTTTTTGTCTCATGAAACAAACAGTTATTATTATTATTGCAAATAATTGCTTTATTGTATTAACCATTTGTTATTCAAAACAATAGTTATTTAACGACGCTTATTGCATTAGCATTCAGCCATAAATAATAATAATCTGATACAAACTTGTCTGTTAACTTGAATATACAATGGCATTTAGTCATACTGAGTAATTGATCTACGGAAATATAAAACACTCATATGAAAAAACATACATGACGCTATTGTGTACGTCTCACGTTTATTTAATAATAAGAAATGTAGTAGGAATACAACTATTTACAGTAATATGACTTAGGCTGAAAGCCTGGTACGATATTGTTAAAATTGTTTTGCATATCGAATTATTAGGATGTTTTTTTTTTAAATATTCCTTCGACATTTCGTATGTGAAATTTAAAAAAAAATGATAAATCTATTAATTTAATCATAACATTCATTCTGATCATAAGATTAAAGAATAAAGTAAAGTTATGAATACTGTTAACAATGTCTTAAGTAACGTTCGTTTAGAGAATTTAATTAGCATAACACTGAACCATTTAGAGGTTTGAATGGTATGATAACAAAATCCTATTGAATATGGTGTTGATCATAACAAATATTTAACCGATACTCAAAGCACTACTTTATATGAATTGAATAGAACATTTTACAACAAACGTTATTTTTGCTTAAGTATATCGATTGTGTATTGCTGCTAATGCATTAGTGCCTTTGTATTGTAACAGCTCTGTCGCGAAAAGTACAATATGGAGCAATTTCCTGCATGTTCTTTGCTGAGTCAAATATTGACTTTTTTCTGAACTGTTATTGTTAAAAAATACTAATTTTGTATGGAAATTTCAAGCTGTTTCATTATAAAATGATTAAACTTTTTTTTTTCGGTACTTGTAATTGTTAAGATGTGATATTGCGCACAAGTTATATGGTGATTTTCGTTCATAAATCATACAGACGATAGCGTGTTTTATGTTTTAATTTGACCAATAAAATGTCGAAATCAATCTCCAGCAGACAGAATTTGGAAAACACGCTATGGCAATTATCAATATCAACTTTCCAAAAGACAATGTCTGACTAAAAGCACACGCATGAAACCTAAAATGACACATCTGAGATATGTTTAGCTAAAAAGGAAACAAAAAATATTTATACATCTGTAGAAGCATTATCACGAAACAACAGAACAAGTGACACGAGGGAACAGTAAACTTTATTATTTATTATGCATGGTTTCTTCTGACGATATTGGATTTGCGAGATTTTATCAAAAAGGAATAATTTTATGACTGAATATTGTTAATTTTGATTCTTTTATATAAAATAAAATCATTTATTTGTTTTATTCTTAAGACTGCAATAATACAAATAACGTTTTAGGTTTTGTTTTAAAATAACGAAAATTATAAATTCTAAAATATACGGGGTCAGACTTTAAGGCTTATTTTCCGAAAATATTTACAAGATCTATAAAGTGTTACACTTTAAAAACAGGAAGTATCTTTAAAAAAGATCCTTGGACGAGGTAAATTTGCTTTAAATTGCAAAATTATTCCCGTTTTTTGTAATCAGGAAGAAATATTTGTAGTGCCTATTTATTGACATAAAAATGACACTAACTTCTTATGCAATTGGAAGTTGTGATTGCAAACAATATGCAGGACTCCCAGTAGGTTTAGTCAAATAAACTGTATTACAAGTTGACGCATTGTGGTATTTTATGTATTGGCAAAATATCCCCTCTACGAAGCGATATTCCTATCCAGAACAGAATCTAGCTTTTGATATTGACAAATTTTGCCTTGCGGAAAGAAGGATTTTGAATCACCGAGCTAATAATTCTACGACCAAAGTTTTATCACTCAAATCAGGTCATTTTCATGGATACATATATCTTAATGGTCATCTGGTCTTGCTATATTTTGGATATAACGTAATGTTTTCCTTTTGAAAGTTATATATGATTTGTTAAGAATGATGATTTAAATTTAAAATTAGTGCTAATTGTATATGAATTTATATAATGAATTCTTTATTTTCCATAAAATGGAAAATAAATTGAAAGATCGTAAGCATGATAAACATGTTTCTTATAGTGTATTTTAACGAACATTTGTAACAGCTATACTGATGTTTTTAGATTCTTTGCATCTCTTTTGACGTAATCTATAAAGGATTGGCCTGTCTTGCATTCAATTCATTTCAAACATCTTGACCAGACATTTGTTTATTTTCTATGCATGTCAATCGAAATGCATATACTTTCAACAAACAATCAAATGTGTATATTTGTGTATCATATATTTAAATTGTAACATTTTATCAACAATAGTGTGTGACAGTTTACATGTTTTTCTTTCAGCTTTCAATCGTATAATATTAATACATCTTTAAATTCTTGTATCATTTTCTTCATTATGTTGTTTTTGTCTGATTCAGGAACTAATGTCTATACTGTCTGTTTATACAATGTCATGTACTTTATTTTGTTGATACGTTTTCCAATCTGCATAATCAAATCATTTATAAGAAACTTTTTTATAAGAAAAGTTTTTATAAAATTCAGGAAATATGTATCTCTATTTTCTTAAGAAAAGACGATTGAAAAAATCAAACTGAAACAAAAACAACTAAAACAAAAAACAAATTTGTAGATATTTATTTCAACTCAGTTATTGACATAGACATCACAAGTGACAAATGCTTTAATTGAGCATTTACTCTTTTTCTGTACAAGCAAACAAGACAAAATATATTTTAACTTGCAGCTCGTAAATGTTGCATTTCATATTCTATAAACAACGTGTTAAACTCTCATACTTTATTTCTCACTTTCCTCCAATGTATAAAGCGTTATGTTGAATTTTATTGTTTCGTTTTACGATCTACCATCACAGTAAAGGGCGTATGGCAACTTCCCGTTGTGCATTATTTCAGGCACAAGCTGACATCTGAGTAGAAATACCGACGTTCCATTAGCTTGCTAGATAACTTCATCACATAAGAGAATTCAAAGTCGCTGGCGGGATATGAAGGGCAAGTTGTTTGCAGTTAGCAACCTGAACCACTAGGTATCTGACGTCCCGTCAAGTTGACTAATACATATTACCTATATAATAAGTAAATGTTAACCATGGTTGCAGGATACGTAACATTTTGGTAAAGAAACACAATCAAAAATCCCACAACGATTTCATACCTTTATATTGGTCCATAATGTTAAAACACTGGACAAGTCATTTATTGTAGTCATTCTCAGAGATTGTTTAAACTTTTATATATTGTATAGTAAGACAGTAAATAAATATCTTAAATGCTGCATTCGTCTGTGCTGAAATCATTCACCAAACAACCATTTTTTACAAAATGTACATCAAAAAGTTGGGAATTCCAATAGAAAATTCAATAGGATAAAAAACATGTATAAACTGATTTGCTAGGCTACAGCTATCTTTGGCTTAAACAAGAAAATCAAAATCTAACTACAACCTTAAGATTATCCAATAGAAATAATACAAAATTAGTTAAATTTATATAACTAACACTACGAACTATTATTTTTCGCAAAGTAAACTGAATCAAATATGAGCATACCATTTTCACAATTAGGAAGGTTTATTCTAGACATCTAGTATTCACACTTCCTTAAAATATATAAAATTGATTTATTTTTCATTAAATATATCTTCATAATATAATAAAGCTGGATGTGTACAAAACATGTCATCGAAAATGTCAGCAACAATTCATATGTTTAGATGTTATAGAATTACAAAAGCAAAACCAGCAAAACTGTTTGGAGTACTCGTATTCCAGAGGTACAGACTAAGTCTGGGCCAGCACCAGTTTTGACACCAGCAAATTAACAAACGCTGATGTTAGTATGCAAAACTAATGTCCGAAGTTATTCTACTACATTTCTTAAATTATATACAATATTTATTTTCTCAAATTGTAAAGGTATTTTTATACAAAATAATTATAATAAAGTAAATAAAGACAAATCAAGGGTAAATATCCCTCTTTTATGTGTTGGTTCACTATTCCCCCACCGTTACTTTTGTGCCTTTGATGATAAGAATTATACTTTTTGTTTTTGCCTATTCAGATGTTATTCATTGTTTTGCATAATTTGATGTTTAAAACTAAAACTAAAATAACACAAATACGTAATGATATTTTTTACTTTATACGAAATCTTCCAAATACAACGATGTGTAACCAAAACGGCTTCTATACGGCCAATATATGCTTTTTCTTTTTAAATGTGAATATTGAAACTAAACAATAACACTTCGATGTGTAATAGTTAGTTATGAGTGATAACCTTCTATTAATTCCACCAGGATTGACACGTCTAAGATAGTTTTCTGGTATACATGACAATCTCTCTACCGATATTTGCCAAAAAAATTAAGCATTGAGTTCAAATATACCAAATGCAGTGTAAAACTAGATATGTCTCAGGCAACGCATAACATACGAATATAACACCGGATATATAGTGATATGTGTTGGCAGATATCAATGTACGAGTATTTCTATAGAAATGTAACTAAACATGTCTTTCTTTTTTTGTATGGAAAAAAATACTTTATTGACATTTTCCTAAAAAAAAATTGACAAAAATAGTTTCGAACTCAGTGCTACATAGATTGTCTTCAAATAATAAGCATTGCACTAAAAGCATTATACAAAGGTTATAAGGTTATATCAATGTTTGCCCTTTCTTAAAAAGGAACTAATGATTCAATTATGAGACATGTTCACATATAAGACATGTATGAAGATGCCGCTTCCTTTGGTGTTTGAATTAATTTTGCGTTTGCAATATTGAGTAAATGTATGAAAAATTCATTTGATCATTTTAAATCAGGTTGAAATATGTTCTATCATTTGTGTAATAATTGCTATTAAGGAGCATTTTAATGTATACATACATATTTATGAATAAATCTTAAAGGTTAAAAAATTAGTAAAGAAAAAATACCCCTTTCCAAAAAAAAATATAATAAATAAATGAATAAAAAAATAAACAAACAACTAGAAAACAACAACAAAATAAACACAAAAGAACATCAGACTATACATATTTGTATTGTTGTATGGCAACATACATTAATCATATATAAATCTCGAAAATGGGTGATCACTCTAAAGCAATACAAACAAAACAATTACATGGAAATTGCATTATATAAAGTCTAATTCTATTAACATAATGGTATGATTTATATTTTAAATGCTACAAACAATAAATGGTTGACATTACTAAATTGAAATATTTTCCTTCTATTTCGAACAAGTACATTGTCCTTCATTATTTACATTCACATACCTCTGCTAATTCTACTGATCCTTTGTTACAAAATGAATTAAGATTTCATGACTTGGCATTAAGATTATTGTCTACGTTTTCAATTTCAATGATTAATTACTTTTAAATAGGAAGCATAGAGACAGTGTGGGCAATGTTTAAACTCATTTCCGTGAAGTTTGATTATTTTCTTATTGAATTCAACTGCGTCATTGACCTTTTTGAAATAAAGTTGATTCAAAGAATTTTCTTTTACGGATTGAATCGGTTGAACAATATGAAAACAGACCAGTTAAGTTAATAACTATTTGTTCATCAACATATACTTAAAAGAAGAAAATGGAATGTTATAAATGTTCATGTCATAAAGGAAATATAATTAATTAATTTATAAAACGACAAATTTTATCTACTTTTATGCCTGTTTTCTTTGTATGTTGTAATGCCTTAAAGGTATAACCCTAAGAAAATAATAAAACTATTTTTCTCGTTTTAGAAAGAACAACAATTTGTATTAAAATGCTGTAATTATTAAAATGCTGTAATTATGGGTTGGCTATTACCTGAAGAAAATAACCACTAGATAACTATACATATAGCTATTCCTAACAACGCAAAGGAATAAAAAAATACCCCACCGTACATGACCTATAAGTAACATTTTAGAAACTGAAACAGGACATCAAAAATAAAAACATTTTGAAAAAAAATGGAAACATATTCTATTTTGGAGAATTAACGGGTCTTTAAATTATCAATGTTTAAGTTAAAAAACATAATTTATTTCGCAATGTGTTTCTTAAAAAAACAAGAAATCGTATAGTAACAAGTTTAATATCCCTCTATTTTCTGGAACAATTTGCGTGTGCTGGACAACTAATGTGGTATGTACGCCATCATTTCAAGGATTACCACAAACTGAATTCCAACAAGATATTTATAGATGCGTTATTAATGCATGACAAAATGTTTATAAATTCTGAAAATCTCTACGACGTCTTCTTATATCTTTTCTATGCTAAACAAACTTTATTATTCTATACAATTATAAACAGGATAGCGCTTTGAATAGCAACCCGCCATTGATCTGAATTTTGCCGTCTATGGAATAGAATTAGGCTAAGTGATTTATGTTTTGAGTCTAAAAAGCTGTCAATGTCATTGAACACACTCTTGATTAGAACATTGATGAATGTTTTCTCAACCGTACATTTCAGACATATTTATTAAGTGCAAGCGCTAGCAGGGTCGTATAAAAGAAAGGAGCAATAAATTTACAAAAAAGAACCTATGGAAAAGACAATTTCAAAATGATGAAACAATGATATAACAACTCGTAAAAGTGGTCTACGCTTATACTTAAAGTAATGTTTAAGATAAATTTATAAAGAGTCTAATTTATTGTTGAATATGTTTGCATTCCATTTCCTGCAAAATTTACAGTTAGTTATTCATTAGCATAGCGCGATGTAAATAATCGTTTCGTTTTAAGAATAAATAAACAACAAATACCCTTCAACTACCATTTCTCGGAACATCCTCGACTAATAAAGAAAAAAAGAATCCCTAAAGAAAACCCAATACGGAAAAATTGGGTTGCAGGCTCGGTTTGATTGTGCATGTTCATAAACGGTACTGTCATGTGCAAACTGACGGTCACACCGCCTAGCACCGGCTTAAGCAGAATTCAACATTAAACATGAACTGGTACAATTTGGAATTTTGAAACATCCGCAGATGTGGTCATATGGCGGTTATCAAGGAGCTTTCATGACACGTATGTGCCATGCCATTCCATGGTTTATGGTCTCCAAGTAACAAAATGCGTGTGTCCTAATGCGAAAAAAAACAATGGGCGGAACTAAATAAAACTGACGGAGAGGGCCAAAAAGTTGCGATTGCTCTTTCATAAAATCTGAATGCATTCCATAAAGGGCATCGACGCAAATAAATTATTTCAATTACAACTCTGCATTTGTAAATAGCTTGTTTTACTTTCAACCAAAATAAAACCATTTCTCTTGTTTAGGAAAATTAAAAACGACTGATTTTGCATTGAACTGGTCGTAGTTGCATAATTAGTTGCCCCAAACAAATTAAGGGTTAAGCATTTGATGGTGCTATTTTACCGGACCTACGGTGTCCTTATCGTGCCATTTAGAATGTCGTCCGTCGCGTCTAAGGGTAGACACACGACAATGCGAAGTGACATCGCGACAATGCGAAGCGACGCTCGACAACGCGAAGCGATATGCGACAATGCGAAGCGACGCTCGACAGTGTCAAACGATATGTCGCACTGTCGCCTAGAAATGTCGCGGTAAAAAAGGGCGACATTTAAGAAATGTCGCTTCGCGTTGTCGAGTGTCGCTTCGCATTGTCGAGCGTCGCTTCGCGTTGTCGCGATGTCACTTCGCGTTGTCGCGATGTCACTTCGCGTTGTCGCATTGTCACTTCGCATTGTCGAGTGTCGAGGTTGGTAGAAGTGCATACCACGACACTCGACAATGCGAAACGACAACGCGACAATGCGATACGACGCTCGACAATGCGAAGTGACACTCGACATCGCGAAGCGATATTTTTTAAAATGTCGAGTAAATGTCGCGTTATTTTTATGATTTTTACACCGCGACGCTCAACATTGCGAAGCGACACTCGACAATGCGAAGCGACACTCGACAACGCGAAGCGATACTCGACAACGCGAAGCGACACTCGACAATGTGAAGCGACATTTGGAATAATATCGTATCGCATTGTCGTGCGTCTACCGGTGCTTGGTCAGAATTTACTAACTCACCGACAAACGGTGCTATCATGGAAGGGGTCGCACTAAACTGCTGACGAATAAGCTGACGATATAGAATATATAGGAAACTGCTGACCAGTTAAACAAAGAAGGATTATCGAAAACTGCTGACCAGTTAGATAAAGAAGGGAAAACAATGAAGGTGTCAAATTGCCGTTGGTGATATTACAGGCGAGGTCGAGAAATACTTGATAAAATGTTTTTTTCAAGATGTCAATATTACAAATGATACATATTAATTATAAAAAATTCAATTGATATATACTGTATATTTCTCAATTTATTTTGATATAATATTTTATTTAAGTACCTTAATGAATTTTCTTCTATGTGTTATATATTGGTTAAAATTTTTAAAATGTAGTCAACATATGATGTACGAAAAATCATAATTTGTTTCAAGTATGTATAAAACTATGCATCATAGGTTAAAATATATACATGTACATATACGTAATGTATATTTTAACAAAATATAATTATTATGTCGTATTTAGTGCAAATATGAAATAAAGCGATTTCTGTTTCCTTATTTGTTGTTCGTATAATTGTATAAGTAATATTGAACAAAAATTAATAATGTGCTAATTGTTATAGTTAATAAGCTTTTATTACATTATAAACAACATGTTTCCACAGATATCCATTAAACTGATAATTTATCGAGATCGATTTGCCCCAAGGTCATATTAAAATCGATTTCACACGCGACGTGTCATTCTTGATTTATCTATGACAAAATACAATAAACAGTCAAAAATATGTTATTAAAATGCTGACCATATTGTAGAATCTGCTGAAAAGTTAGATATATAGAGAAAAATATATTTAAATGCTACGAAATTGTTACTCATTATGCAAATTTAATATATTTTATAAAATAATGTCGACATTTAATTAAGTAAAAACACTGCTGACCAATTTAATGTTAATTCAAATTGATTTAAGCCGTAAAACTCTCTTATTCTATATGGTCAGCAAATTTAACGCTCTTTACATTCAGGCGAGAAAATGCTGACCAGTTAAACATATATAGTAGAATCTGCTGACCAGTTAGATATATAGGGAAACTGCTGACCAGTTAGATATATAGAGAAAAATATATTTTGCCGTGAAATTGTAATTCATTTTTATTATGTATGCAAATTCAATTTATTTTATAAAATTATGTCGACATTTAATTAAGTAAAAACACTGCTGACCAATTTAATGTTATTTCAAATTGATTTAAGCCGTAAAACTCTTCTTATTCTATATGGTCAGCAAATTTAACGCTCTTTACATTCAGGCGAGAAAATGCTGACCAGTTAAACATATATAGTAGAATCTGCTGACCAGTTAGATATATAGGGAAACTGCTGACCAGTTAGATATATAGAGAAAAATATATTTTGCCGTGAAATTGTAATTCATTTTTATTATGTATGCAAATTCAATTTATTTTATAAAATTATGTCGACATTTAATTAAGTAAAAACACTGCTGACCAATTTAATGTTATTTCAAATTGATTTAAGCCGTAAAACTCTTCTTATTCTATATGGTTAGCAAATTTAACGCTCTTTACATTCAGGCGAGAAAATGCTGACCAGTTAAACATATACACATGTAGTAGAATCTGCTGACCAGTTAGATATATAGGGAAACTGCTGACCAGTTAGAAATATAGAAAAAAATATATTTTGTCGTGAAATTTTAATTCATTTTATAATGTACGAAATTCAATATATTGTATAAAATTTTGTCGACATTTAATTAAGTTAAAACACTGCTGACTTATTTAATATTAATTCAAATTGCAATTATTGCTTTTGAAAATACATTTTTTTTTCCGTTACAAGATTTTTCTATTGAAATATCACTAACAAGAGATTTTGATAAAACTCATAACATCATAATTCTTTATAAAACATTAATTCAAATTTTTGCATATCTTTAGAGGTATAAAAAGCTGTTTAATATATCCTTTTAAAATCACGGATTTATATTACATGTAGTAATGTAAATCCGTGTTAAAATGTATGATATTATGGTACTTTAAATGTATATATTAATTTAGTTTATAAACATAGTCATATAAATGCAAAAATTAAAAATATAATTAAAAGAATAAAAGTAATTTCCCATATTTTTATTACCCCCTACGGCGTGTTTATATAACTTCACACCTTCAATGTTTCCCTTCTTTGTGTAACTGGTCAGCATTTTCCGATAATCCTTCTTTATTTAACTGGTCAGCAGTTTCCTATATATCTATATCGTCAGCTAATTCGTCAGCAGTTTAGTGCGACCCCTTCCATGATCGCACCGTTTGTCGGTGAGTTAGTAAATTCTGACCAAGCACCGGTAGACGCACGACAATGCGATACGATATTATTCCAAATGTCGCTTCGCATTGTCGAGTGTCGCTTCGCGTTGTCGAGTATCGCTTCGCGTTGTCGAGTGTTGCTTCGCATTGTCGAGTGTCGCTTCGCAATGTTGAGCGTCGCGGTGTAAAATTCATAAAAATAACGCGACATTTACTCGACATTTTAAAAATGTCGCTTCGCGATGTCGAGTGTCACTTCGCATTGTCGAGCGTCGTATCGCATTGTCGCGTTGTCGTTTCGCATTGTCGAGTGTCGTGGTATGCACTTCTACCAACCTCGACACTCGACAATGCGAAGTGACAATGCGACAACGCGAAGTGACATCGCGACAACGCGAAGTGACATCGCGACAACGCGAAGCGACGCTCGACAATGCGAAGCGACACTCGACAACGCGAAGCGACATTTCTTAAATGTCGCCCTTTTTTACCGCGACATTTCTAGGCGACAGTGCGACATATCGTTTGACACTGTCGAGCGTCGCTTCGCATTGTCGCATATCGCTTCGCGTTGTCGAGCGTCGCTTCGCATTGTCGCGATGTCACTTCGCATTGTCGTGTGTCTACCCTTAGACGCGACGGACGACATTCTAAATGGCACGATAAGGACACCGTACGGACCAGATGGTACTAAGTTTTTTAAAATCTTTAAAGAAATAGATCTGTTTAGAAACTAATGAAAGATATAATATATAGACATAATGAAAAAGTTGATTGCTTTAAAATAATTAAAATTTACTACATTATACTTAATCTGATTATTATTTCTAAATTTAATTTGCTTAAATAGAGCAAAAAATCCTTATTAAACTGTTGCAAGCCTTTAGTAATCCAATTAAAATATTTCCCTAACTTTAATAGCTGAGTTTTGAAAACAAATGCAATTATATTAATTCTACTAGAATCCTGTATCCTATCTAAATGCATAACAACTAATGTTTCAGAAAATGTTAAAGCATTTAAACCTTTTAAAGTTACTGAAAGTGCAAACCAAGGTCGACCATAACATACATATCTTAAACAACGTCCTTTGTGTAATTCGATCAGCAAATTATCTGATGACTCAGTTAAGTAGCAAATCTTTTTCAATTTTGCTGTTATATCACAAAAGAAAACATAGCAATACTACTTATTATATAATAATATTTTAAGTTTATAATGCAATATGAATATAAATATATAAAACATTCATATTTTCTACAGGATCGATTTTAACAATGCCCTTACTGTCTGCAAGTTTTCCTTTAAAGACTAATATTTCATTATAATGACAGGCATGCAGGCTTTAGAATTTCAAATGGGAATTGAAAAATTGATTCAATAAAACAAAATAACCAGACACCCGCATTGTTATTCAAAAAATGTATGTATTTTTTTCCAATATAATTATGCTTTAGTTTGACACATGCGATACAGACGTTTTGCTAGAGTCATTTTTGCATGGCTTGTACTCGTAAAGAACTCACTTGTTTCCTTTCCGAGTGCAAGATAAACACATCATGTGTGATTAAGATACAGAAATAAGACTAGGAGAAGAAAAAAACAACAACACTTTTTCCACAGTTGAACTTGTATAAAGCTATATAGTTTGCCGTCTGTGGAATGAGTTTAGAATACATACAATGATAAACTATCTTATTGAAAGAATGCGTGAAATCATCTTCAAGTCTACTCAAAAAGGTGCGAAATATACTTTGTTCCGAATGTTTTGTTTATGTACATTTTTCTTGTAAATAAATTTGCAAAGACATTCTATGTAACAATTTTCAAGCAATGGCCATTAGGTTATATAAAACAACCTACCTTTTTATTGTTTTAAATTTTTATAAGATATTTCGTCAGATATATTTTTTTACACTTTAAGAAGGATTTGGCACTTGTGATGAGCTTGCAATATTTTGAGTCGCATAAGGGATATAACGAAAAAATAAATCGCCGATCAAAACACTATAATGACATGAAGGCCTCTCGAGGCCATTTCCCCTGAGTTGAAGCCTTGAAACTCTCGTCTATATTAGTTCGAATAGGCACGAATCATTGGTTTTACAACTGTATGAAAACATGAAAAGCGGTATGTGACAAAAGCAGACTTGTCATGGTTAAAATGAAGGATTTATACTTTTCATTTAAACTAAATTATAAATAATGAAATAGATTTTAAGAAATATACTTGTATTAATTTTCAAGCAAAAAAAAAAGTTAAAATTTAAATATATGAAATAAATTACTTTATTTTACACCAAATAAACAGAAATATTGTTGTATCCAATTAAGTTAGTATCTGTTTCTCCTGGTATATAAACATATACATTTTGCTATCAATATTTCCCTTAAAGAACCCCGATCTGATAAAAAGAGTTATTTACTCTACACAACCCACGACAAGAGTTTACAATATATCTCCATACAACAAGTTCTACCAGAACCTTTAAAAACATCCGTTGGTATCATTTTTATCTCTTTTCTTCCTTTCAAATAATAAATGATTTGCATAAAAAGAATAATGAAAGAGGTCATAAATTGGTTTGTAAATATCTCTAAATATAATGCAAAATGAAAAGTTCATTTTGTTTGATAATATTATGTTTCGTTAAGTCTCAAATTTTGCTTTACAGAGTTGTTGAAAATACAGATGTAGATTTACCTGATTATCGCCATTTTGAACACCTTCGTGAATGATGAAACTGTAAGGAAGTATGTTATATAATGAGCTGTAAAAAGCTTTAACGGGGATACGATTTGATAATGGATTTTGTTTCAGTAATTTAGTTACTAACAATAAACGTTTTATGAAAATGAAACCTTTAATACTAAATATTAATACTGTAAGTGATTCCAGATTGCTTTTTCACAAGTTTTATTCGGAAAATATGTAAAAGAGCTGATAAGCATCTTATCTTTTGGAAAATATTTTAAATAAAAATCATCCAGTAGTCAATTCGCGACGAAGCATTGTGCTTTTGAAATAACGAAGTGAAAAGTTTTCCCGAGGCAATTTAAAATATATTTTCTGGTTATTTAAGTAAAATAGAGTTAAAGGCTTTGATATATATTTAAAAATTGCAATTTGCAAATATGTCAGAGGCAAATACATTATTCTAAACCTGTTTGTCCGGTTGGCCGATTTACATTTCTTTCCATTAATATACAATATAAGAAGGTCACTTTGTAATATTTTTTATTTATTTAGAGGGCGCATCCATTATCTAGTTTTATATTAAAAATAAAAATTGTCTGAAAGCATTTTAAACACAGCATGAACTGCAATGTAAGCTGCACAATCAAATAGCTGAAAAACAAAATTGGTTCATCACACAGGGACATACTGTTGCATTATTACTGATCTTCGTAACTTAATGCAAATTCGAGCCGCCTGTGTCCTTTCGAATTTGCGAAAAAGAATTCTTAGTAATTTGAATACATGTCCTACTTAATTAAAATACAGTTACGAACTTTGCTGGCAAGGCCAGACAGGAAATTCATCAGGAAGAAAAAAGAGAATTGACCGAATTAATGAGCAAAAATAACTCTTTTATTGCTTCCGTCTTAAAGTGCCTGTCAAGAAATCAAGGAAAACATCAGAGACAATGTACAATTTACATGTTCTTGTATGTTGCAAACATGAAACCTCTCACTACACAAGTAAACATTTTCCTTATTTTGAAATTTTGAGAGAAAAAAACAAAACAAACAAAAACGGCGGTATTCTATTCTATTACTTTTCATCTTGATTATTTGACTTTACACTTTAAAGAAGTTCCACCGAAGTCCAAAGTCCAACTGGGGTGCCACTTAACATGGAAAAATATGAAAAGGCGCTTCACTATTTGAAATTCTAATACATATCAGCTTGGACATTTAAGATAAGTATATATGAAAAAAGACGATAGAGAAATATACTTGACACAAATCTGGTTATCGATATTAAGAGCAATTTATAGACACATTTGTATAATAAGAATTATTTTACAAAAGAAACGGACAGATGACGGAATGCTCTGAAAATGTGTACACATGTTATAAGTGTATTCCTACTACTTCATTAAATGGTAAAAACATCAATAAAACATTTCATGTCCAGTCGTGTCAAAAAATCTAAGTTTAATCCTTTTAATAATTTCATTTTAATACCGTATATTTCCTTTTTCGCTCATAACAGGTTATGTGGATTTATATCGTTATATCCTACTTTTTCGCCTTTTATTTAAAATAAATGTAATTAACTTATAGCATTATAGGACCTGTTTGTATTTCTCACTTCAATATTTCTCACTTCAATATGATCAACTTAGAATTCATGAATATTTCTTTTAACATATTTGTCTATTGATTTCACAAAAATCTTACTTAATACAACAATTAACACCGCCGAAACTTTACCACGACAAAAATAACTTTTTAGGTTTTATAAGACTTAATGAATTTCTCCTTTCAGCTATTTATCAGAAACGTCCAAGGAGCTTGTTGAACATAGTTTATCTTCCAATTTTATGGATACACACGTTCGCAAGACGGTTTAATCACACTTCAGTTAAAAGATTTTTACAATTATGATAAGACAATTAAACAAACAGATGTTGCTTGTAAGCATGGCATATGAAAAGAATCTCAAAACATTTAATACGCAAAATAATGCTACAATCGTTTGTTGTGCGATATTTTAAAATCTTTTTATTTATAAATGTGTCCTCTCATAGTTAAATAAGTATGCATTTTTAGATTAAGGTAAAAGCCTGCCTTTTTGCTGAAAAATTATTTCTAGATGTATATCAAACAAAAAATGTGGTTGTTCTGAATGTATAACCACTTAATTTCAAATAAAAACGTCATTTCAACATATAATCGTTTGTAACAATGTATTCGTTTTGACATGTAGGTATTTTGATTTTTTAAATTTCTTTCAAAGATTTTTTCTCATTGTAGCAAATCGTAGCGGTCTAGGACAAGCGATCTTTCTAAAGCTGTCTGTATAGCTTTGTTAAATATTTTCCTGCTAAGACAATGCAACGTTACTGACGAGATGTCCAACGTCAGGTCAATTGATTGATACATTTAACAGGTTAATCTAGTTCAAATGTATGAATTTAATATTAATTCTAATATGCCATTATAATAATTATTGTCATTTTCTTTTCTCTTCCTTTTTTCTACTTTTATCGTAATTTTTATCGATTGCACGCATATTAAACAAGAGGGCCATGATGACCCTACATCGCTCACCTGACCCATCGAACTCATCCGAACAATTACCTAGACAAGCATTCTTACCAAGTTTCATGACAGGTGATTAAAAAATGTGACCACTAGAGTGTTAACAAGATTATCCATATTTGAGCAGTGAGACCTAGTTTATTACCCACGTGACCCATATTTGACCTTGACCCAGAAATCATCAAACAAACTTTAAGACCAATTTCCAAGATACTTGGATCAAAACAGTAGCCACAAGAGTGTTAACAAGAGTTTTCTATTTTTAGCTCCTGTGACCTAGTTTTTCATCCGAGATGACCAATGTTCAAACTCATCCGAGCAATTACCTACGCAAGCATCCTGACCAAGTTTGATGACACTTGAAATAAAAATGTGACCACTAGAGTGTTAACAAGGTTTTTCTACTTTTAGCTCCTGTGACCTATTTTTTTCATCCGAGATGACCCATGTTCAAACTCATCCGAGCTATCAACTAGACAAGCATCCAGACCAAGTTTGATGATGATTGAGGCAAAAATGTGACCGCTATAGTGTTAACGAACAAGTGTGGACGGACAACGGACGACAGACAACCGACGACGGACATTCATCGATCCTAAAGCTCACCCTGAGCTGGCTCAGGTGAGCCAGAAAAAGACATTCTGAAGTAAAAGCTTCAAAATGGTGAGTTATCAAGTATACAATTTTGATATATATTTTATCGAATAAAAAAAAATTCAGTTAGTTTTTGAAAAAAAAAACAACAACAAAAAACAACAACACCATAAGTTTAATATAATAATAACACCGTAGCTACATTTTAGAATTAGCTTAAAGCATTCTTGTTATACAAAATATATGAAACATTAAATCAAATAACTAACAAAATTTAGTAAGAAAAGATTTTAGAAAAGACTTTAAAAATATAGTAAAAATACACAAAATATTCTTACAGGTAAATGTATGGATATATATTTATTCTAAAATGCTATAATTATAATAATAATTGGTATTTTCTTTTGTCTTCTTTTTCTACTTTTATCATTATTGTGGAACAATTTAATTTTTATTGCCTTAATTTTAATTTTAATAAAACATATTTAATTCAATTTTATCACAAATATTAGACATAAACGTTTTAATAAACTGTCACACTACTGTTCCGTTTAAAGGTTTTCATTTTTCTTTCTGCTCTCTAGACAAAACTTCCTGGACTTAAAAAATAGACAAAAGTGAACGTGATTGTATAAATAATAAAGATAAAATAAATACTGTAATTATTCAAAACAGTGAATAAGTAGTAATCTTTTAGCTGCTGAATAATGTCATTTTTGCTAGACAAACCGACAATTAATATCAAATTGTTTTCTATTACATGAAAGTAAGCTTACAAGCATAAATATAGAAAATAGGTCAGACAAAAGTATATATTTACCTTTGATTGAAACGTTGTTGATACAAATAGATAATAATTGCAACCCTTAATCTGCAGATTGATGTTTAAATTGACTTTTTCATTTGAATTTTTCAAGACTTTTATGATTGATTTTAGGGAATTCAAGGGGAAAATAAAATGAAATTATTTGAATACAGTATAGAGAACTTGACAGCGCGAGTGTGTAACAATTGGCCTGGCTCTCTTCTGGTACCAAATCTATTTTGGTTCCTGCAGATAAATGATTAACAAATTTTTTATATAAAAAATATTTTATTGTCGTAGGTTTCTGAGACTTTGTGTTTTGTCAAGAGCAGCATCGTAAAATTCATTTTTCGTGAGAAAGTCGAGTGAGATATCAATTTTCACACGTTACATAGCCTCATAAAGCTACTACAACATATTTTTCCTTTTGTGATATACCTATTAATTTTAAGGAAAAGAGAGATTCAATATATAACTGAACCTCTATAAGTATATATATATATATATAGCTGTTTAGAAATAGTTTTCATGAAAGATGGATGGATATATTATAGGCAAAAACAGGTCAAACCCTTATTAGCATTGCTTCCCATTCAAATGCTAAATAATGCACAGCTAAGATTGGAACCAACGGAGAAAATCAGTCCGACTCTTCCATATTTATTTGTTTTTGTCTGTAACATAAAACGTATTTGTATCAGTAGAATAGTATCGCTGTATTCTAGTGAGAAAATTTAAAGGTATGCTACATGTATACATTGCAATATTGAACAAAAAAATTGATTCGCATAATACTATTGTTTTAAATAATATCACAAAATAAACTCGTCTCAGAAAAAAGGAAACACATATACATTGAGAATGTTTAAAGTTTTAGCAAAAAAAAGGAGAATGCCCAGTGTAAATTGAATTGCTGAGTGATGTTTCGGGAACAATGTAATAAAGGTTGTACGTCAGAGTTAACTATATATCAAATAGCCGTGCCGAGGGAGAGTAACCGTCCATTGGGCGGTAGCAAGGCATAATTAACGTGTTTTCTCGTCAATAATCTTTTATAAAAATTCATTCGTCATTCGTTATTTTTTTCTTACAGTATTGTATGAATTTACAATTTTATTTATATCTGTAAAAAGAGGTCATTCTAAAATGCATATAAATGACGTCTTTTTAGGCACGCATCTCATTTGGCAACCCATCCCAGATAAATTTTCCAGCATTTTTAAAATTAACGCAAACACCAGTTAAATATGCAAGACAATGTGATCATGACTCGAGAAAAACTCAAACTCTTGGTCCCTAGGTTAATAGGCAGAAACCCTCAACTTTTTCAACACTCCCATTTCTTGATACATATCACTGAAAAAACATCATCAATGTGAAAACAGAAATTACCAAGATAATTCGTAAATAAAAACAAAACCCCTTATTGTCTGTATGCATCTAATCAAATACCAATTTATCATTGTTAAGTCATACAGGTATGTAGAATTGTAAATTTCTTTATTTCCTTCAGGAATTCAAGCATTTTTTCTTCTAAATCATGAAAGCAGAATTTAAGATAAATAAAAGATAAACTAGTAGATAATTTTTCTTGCATTTTCCTTTTGTAACATGGATTAAGTAGTTTTAGAAAATCTCTGAAAAGCTATGCCATTTCTCATACAATATGGCATTTAAATTTCCAAGGGCATCGAACTTTGTATATAATTATAATGCCATGATATTGTATAAGCAATAATTAATACGGCATGTAAATCACTCATTTTGAGCCATAAAGATGTTGAAACAAAACAAAATAATTTAGCAAGTACAAAACACGATTCACGATTTTTAAATATTTTTTTTAATCTCTTTTTAAATATTGGAGTTTTCTTATTAAACGTTTCTTTCATGTTAAATGTAATACTGGTAGACACAACTGGATAAACATAAATTGCTATCACTTTATATTCATAACATATTGCATATTATGCTTAACAGAATATCAGTGGCGGGACTCTTAATTGATTCATTCTCATAACGACTGAAAAAACAGTTTTATGACATAATAATATATCAAAGAAATGTCCATAACAAACATTATCTTATAGACATATTGATAAATATGAAGTAAAAAAATAACTTGCGGATTTATTTGGTTTATACACATTTATTTTAGTTCGATTGTGTTGCGGATTTATTTAACTGTATCTACCATCAAAATAAACTTGCATTTTTGGAAGGATATGAATAATGTTCACACATGTATTTTATGTTTAATAACCAAACAAATAAGGCACATTGACATTAAAACATGTTTGTTTTATCATATTGTGTTGAATTTGTACATTAATGTGTTTATTGTACAGCTTAAAGATGAAGGAACGGCGCCTCGATCTGTCCATTCTCTCGTATAAAAGACGGATTTCGGAGTTTCTTCTTAACGTAGTAAAGGAAAATAAAGTTTATACATACATAAATGGACCAAAGCTTAAATGTACGAGGCATAAATATGGCAATAGCATGAAAATAGATTTTTAACATATAAACAAATTAGATTTAGATGTCATGAATGGCAAATAAGACAAAATAAAACATCACAATTGTATGTAAAATACTTATCAAAGGGAATTATTTTTAACATGTCAATTTAAAAGTGAATACTATGAAACGCATATTATGATGATATGTCAAACAATTAAGTAAATGTTACACCTGTATTTGCTTAAACCATAAAACAGCATATTTGATTGTTTATGAATTCGATTTCTTTAAAACTGTTCACATCTTCAATGGACAATATTTCATTGCGTTAACCTCTAGAAGATACGTCAATCAACATGAATGTCTGTGTAGATAAGACTGAAGACGTAGGACATTATTTTAACTAGAAAGCACTTTAGTAACCATCAGAAATTTGTTTTACTAAACACAATTTATGTCTAGTATTATCAGTTTTAGTGGAAAATGGTTCATATAATTTCTATTTAATGTCAGTATGTCTGGATATGAAGTATGTATTAACCCTATAAATATATCTTAGTTTCTAATTTATCTTAATTATATGATGTTATAAAGAGAGCTCTATGAAGTCGTAAAACGATAAATTCGTAATTTATAAAGCCTGACTAAGCTTGGCCAAAAGGGAGAGAGACATTCTTTAAACGCTACTTTTACAAGTAAAGAACATTTGCATCATACAATATACAATAGACAAACGCAATGCGAGAAAGTAGGAGGTAAACAAATATTGTTTAAATTGTAAGTAAATATCCATGTAGTAGAAAGGACCAAATTGTATTACCTAACACCCAGTGGCAATACAAACGCCCAAATGTCGTCAAAAGGAGTGATAGTTTCTGTAGTTCACTGAAAGAGATGTCAGTGTCGTCTAGACAGAAAAAGCCAATTTGTCAGATCGACCAAACATATTGCAGATACATTACCGACTTCTAGGTGATAACTGTTTGTTATTTATTCGTGTGACAAGTGGACTGACATCAAATGCAACACAATTTAGTTTCTAAAGCATTCTCGAATCGATTATATTCAAAGCATTATAACAAGCACAATTATTTCAAGTGTACTTTTTTCATGAAAACAATGACTTTTTTGTACCAAATAATATTGATGTGTTAAAAATGTCATACGTTACTTTTATTTATGATTATAACTACAAATACCAAGAAAACGTCTAAGGTATATATTTTGTTTTGTAGTATCGATGCAAAAAGATACCTTGTCGATAAGAAGTCGCTTTTGTATAAAATCTTTGTTGTTCTTTATACTTATAGACGTATTCATTCATGAAAGAAAACATATTTAACCATGATTTCATTTATTTAGTTTGGTTCGTTTCGAAATGATTTTCAATCTCAGTCAATATGTTAATTATCTTATTTCCTCATTTACATTAAAAAAATCTCTTTAAATAAAAGAGGAGTCTCATGCAGCGATATTTAATCGATGGACAAATGAAATAATAAAAAAGCCACCGTACAAAATATTTACAATACTTTTTTGTTCAACCATAAGTAAGAAGATTCATCGGTACATTTCATAAAAATATGTGTTCTTTTAATTTTGAAAGCATGGTGTGACAAAGTAGTTTTCAATCAAACTGAATATGAAATATCTCATCTAAACAATCACAAACGGAATTGGTAATAAAAATTATTAGATCAGTTAACATCAATATTTTTGTATAATATGAAAGTTGTTTATTTCATTATGTGCTATTCATAGTATAACGGAGGTACGTGAATACACACGGGAGGCATTTTGATGAGTTTGTTTGCGATTATGCTTCAAGTTGTAGGTTATTGATAAACGACATTAAGAAATACTTTAATGAAGATAGAAATACAATTGTCATTTATGTAAGCCCACTTGTCACACGAATAAATAACTAAAAGCCATCACCTAGAAGTCGGTATTGTATCCGCAATATGTTTGGTCAAATTGACAAATTGGCTTTTATCAGTCTAGACGACATTGACATCTCTTTTAGTAAACTATATGACATTTATATCATTTTGACGACATTTGGGCGTTTGTAAAGCCACTTGATGTTAAGTAATACAATCTGGTTATCTACATCATGGATATTTACTTACGGTTCGTAAAAGAAATGTTTACCTTTTACTTTAGTCCATTGAATATTTTATAATGGAAATGTTTGTATTCTTATTGTAAATTTTTAAATGCATCGTTTCCAGAATGTCATTCTGTTTTCTAGCTATGCTTATTTTGAATCTTACAAGCCGGATCTCATTATGTAGTGTATATATGTAAGAATGGAAAAATGTTTGTAATTTTGCATAGTTCGTTATTCATAAGAGGCCAATAATCGTCTAAAAATCTCATTTTCATTTTTCTTCACTAGATAATTTTTTCTTCCTTAAAGGGGTTATTTGTGATTATGTATATCAATATGAATTCATGTTCTCACATTCAGTAAGATATTACAAAACTTTTTATACGGAATAACAGTTGTGTATTATATTTTTAAAAGCGTTCCAGTCTACGACTTCAACATAATTTAATTCATTACAGACTATGTGGACACCATACATCCAGTTCATTTACCAAAAAAAAATCATAATACAAAAAAAAATATAAAAAAATATCCTGAAATAAGCTTTCACGAACTAACCCTGTTAGGACTTCACACACAAAGCTCTTTTTATGTCTTCATTCATAGATAAACTAAAGATAAATTAGAAAGTAAGATCTGTTTATAGGGTTATTACTTACATCATATATCGAGACAAACTGACATTAAATAGAAATTTTATGAACCATTCTCTACTTAAAACTGATAATACTAGACATAAATTGTATTTAACCAAAATAAATTTCACACGGAAACTAAAAATGCTTTCTGGTTAAAATAATGACCTTCGACTTCACTTTTATCTACCAACAACATTCATGTTGATTGACATGTCTTCTATAACTCAATGAAATGTTGTCGCTTAAAGATTTGACATTAAACAGTTTAAAAGAAACCAACTTTATAATGCTAGACATAAGCCGTCTTTTATGAACACAAATCTCCAACAGTAAAGTGAAATGCTTTCTTGGGAAAACAATGTTATTTTTCCACACTTTCATTAATACATCTTATATATATCCTATGTAAATTCACTCAAAAATGTTGAAGCGTGCATATTTGTCATATCATCAAATAAGGCGTTTCATAATACCCTCTCCTTTAAATTCAACATATACAACTTATTTATTTAATTATGTATTTGTCATTTATTTTGTATCAGGAGCTTTGTACTGACATATTAGATTAACATAATTCCTTTTGACAATTGTTTTACATACAATTCTTATTCAAATGATATTTTTGTCTAAATTGGGGTGTAAAAGTTACGATTTCATTTGAATCATCGCATTAATTATTTGCAAGCAAAATGCCATAATTATAGATTCAAGGTTTCACTTCCAAATGGAACAATGAAGTTACTTATATATTTTTTTCTACGGATGATGATAAACCGAAAGCATATGCAATCTAAAATTATTTTTTCCATTGTAACAATTGAAAATTATATGAATGTTTTAAAGGTCATTTAATTAAAAAAATTATAGAAAATTAATTATATTGTTTCGTTTTATTATAAAATGATGATATTAAAATCATGAATAGAAATCATATATCGCAAGGACATGTAACATTTCTTCAAAACACATAATATAGGCATGGATACGCGATATGTTTGTTCAGACCAATAAATTGCTTAGTACATTGTACATGAGAAAATCATCTCATTAAATTAACCAATGGATATGTCTATATGATTTAATGCGATTTTGTAATTCATTAAGAAACAGTGATGTTAGTAAAAAAATCATGTTTACAAAACTACTTTTATCATTACATCCTCTTCCATTTAGATGATAATTTTCCGTGTCGATTTTCACCGAATGAATAATAGTTAATCTTATATTACAAACAGCATGCATGCTTAAATGAGACCTGCCCATATTTGTTTGTTATATATTAAAAATTATATTTCAAGAATATTTTATACATTTTGAAATAAAATAAAATTTCAAAACCTTTATGAATTTAAGATTTAATTGAATATCACTGGCTATATATGTAATGTAATTATATCCGGGGTGCATGTAGATTTCAAATTTCATTTTATCAAAAATAAAATCCTTAAGTGAACATAACTTAAGTCCTACCAAACGTTCACGTTAATTCTCTAGCTAGACATGTGTCCAATGAATTGCAAATTATTCCTACTTTACATCAATATGTCGGGAAAAAATACTTGTTATAGACAAATCGGCGATAGAATTTCCAGTCATTTAATTGCTTTGCAATCGTTCTACGATTTGATCAATTAAGACTCCCGCCAGTGATATTTTGTAAAGCATAATATGCAATATGATATGAATATAAAATGATAACAATTTAAGTTTATCCAGTTGTGTCTACCAGCAATATATTTTATATCAATATACATTAAATACGTTTTTATTTAGTAGACTCTCCTTCTCTAGTTACTAAATGTTTAAGGATAGACTGAAAATATAAGCGAAAAATAGTGAATTGCTTTATGCTTTTAATACAAGACAGCATTGATGTATTATTATTTAATGTATATAAATGATATTGATAAAGTATATTTGGCTTTATGAATAACCGTTTAGTTGTCCAATCAAGTCCTTCTCCTTAAATCCGCGACGAACAATCTTCAAATGTTTGAAAAGTAAAAACTGAATAACATTTAAAAGGGGGATCCGACTAATTAATCAGATCTTAGGCCAAAAAATAAGTACAAAAATGTATTCATTTATTTTGAATAGAACGGCTGAAAATATACATATAAAAGTCAACAACTTGATCGAGGTTGAGAAACGAGGTTTTAATGTCATTTTGGTATTATGCGATAAATTCTATCAAATCACATATCCTGCTTATAAAAGTGATAACCTTGATGAATTTATTTGAAGAGAAAATGTTAACTGATTAATGACATATGTAATTGAACAATTAGTAAGAAGTGGTGACGAAGGTGATTCTCCTGCGAGCAAAGACGTCATTGCTTTTCATATTGACCAATGATTTGCAAAACAAAAACAATTAAGACTTATCATGTATGTTTGTTTTCACAGAAAGTACAGACATTAATATTCCTTTTTAGGAATGAGACATAAATAAGTTGCCGTTATCTTAGTTAATGTTCCATACCAATATCATTGAGAAATCAGCACAAAAGCCTTTTTTTCACTAAGTATCATATTTATGGCTCCCATATAGTTTAACAGCAATTATAATACTTCAGTGTTGTTATATTTTTCTGGTCCTTCGGGATCATTGATGCCAGCACTATTAAGTGTTGAGAATTGAGTACCGCTCTTGAGTACCGCTAAAGCCGGTGCTAGGGGGCGTGAGGGATGTTGCACTTATTCAGTATCCCTCATGTACAGACTCAATCAAACCGAGTCTGCAATTCTCATGTAATTTTGTTGTGATTAATGCTTCCGAGGGATCACTTTGTTTCCAGATTTTTATAATTCACAACAGCAGGTGTCAAGTGCTGTGTGGCAGCTGTAAAAAGTTGCCCCGTACTTCACTTCAGTGTTGTTATATTTTTCTGGTCCTTCGGGATCATTGATGCCAGCACTATTAAGTGTTGAGAATTGAGTACCGCTCTTGAGTACCGCTCAAGCCGGTGCTAGGGGGCGTGAGGGATGTTGCACTTATTCAGTATCCCTCATGTACAGACTCAATCAAACCGAGTCTGCAATTCTTATGTAATTAATGCTTCCGAGGGATCACTTTGTTTCCAGATTTTTATAATTCACAACAGCAGGTGTCAAGTGCTGTGTGGCAGCTGTAAAAAGTTGCCCCGTACTTCACTTCAGTGTTGTTATATTTTTCTGGTCCTTCGGGATCATTGATGCCAGCACTATTAAGTGTTGAGAATTGAGTACCGCTCTTGAGTACCGCTCAAGCCGGTGCTAGGGGGCGTGAGGGATGTTGCACTTATTCAGTATCCCTCATGTACAGACTCAATCAAACCGAGTCTGCAATTCTTATGTAATTTTGTTGTGATTAATGCTTCCGAGGGATCACTTTGTTTCCAGATTTTTTTGAGAACCACAAGGAATGAAAAAGTAAAGATGACAGTGATAAATGACTATTTCAGTTGTAAAAATATTGGTATGTGGACGAATAGTTTTGTGGACGTTTATAACAAAAATATTAAAAACAACAACAAAAACAGGTACAGCTGTAATTATTTTTATTTCAAATTCCGTTCAAAAAATTTAACGTATAATAACATTTAAGGAGACGATTGTGGTCAATTTTCAAGTCATTGTGTAAAAAAGATGACGTTAAAAAATAATAAAACGTCTATTATTTTTGGAGGTTAATTTATACTGACCAACTGACCATGGCGTTCCCCCGCGGGAAACGGGTGACTGATTTTATCGACGAATGAAGAACGATCGTCAGAATTTTGTCCGCGGTGGAAACAACTGAACACCGGGGATCGCGGGGGAAATTAGGCTTTCATCGCGGACGAACCCCCGCGTTTGTCCGCGATAAAAAAAATCGTCCGTGGTGGTATCGCGGAAAAAGCAAAACCCGCGGTGAGCGTACTGTAAGTAAGGAAAAAAAAAACAGAAAAGTTTAGCAGCTATTAATGTTATAAATTTCATAGCTGTTTATGTGTACGATAAATTGGCATTATGCTCACTTTTTCGTTTTCAAGTTGAGTTGAATAATTCTATATTTCTTGAGATTGACTATCATAATGGTGACTAACCAATTATTGATAAAAAATGTTAAGGATAAAATATAAAAACTACCTAAATCATAAGAAGACTGGGTCACTTTTCTTTAAATTGAACGTTACCGACACATTCCGAACGATATTTATACAAATGTCCATGAACTAGTTAATTATTTTTAGTTTACAATTTGCTCGTTAATTTCCTGTATGCTGTCATAGATTTTACATGTACCTACAGGTATTTTAAGAAGACCAGTCATAAGTTACAAATTTCATGCGAATTATTTTCTTTGGTTATAATCAGGAACTTAAAACAACCCTCGATTGATATAAATATATAGCAAACATTAAAAATTATTGAATAGAATCAAATTTGTTTCAAAGAAAATAACTTCCAGCTTATATAATGCTTAGTAATCTAAAATAACGTTAACTATTTTTCACATGTTGCCATATTTCGACTGCATCAAGTTGCTAATGTAATCTTAAAAGTCATTTTATATACAAACATGCCTTTTATGTCATGGATTTAAGTTATTTACAATATTCCCAGACATTACAAATCTGAAAATTTAATCAAATCATTGTAAATTGCTAAAAAGTCTATATACGGAGAACGTACAGACAAATATATCATCTTTTAAATTGATAACGAAATCGTTTAAAGGTTAAATTTAAAATGTTCAGACTAGAAAAATGTCTGCTGAAAAGAACCGATAAATATACTATACATTCTAAATTATTTTACTAAAGTATGAAAAGACATCGTGAAGAGGTGATTATGTTTTGATTGTTAAAGTAGTGATAATGATCATGAAGTGAGAAACATTAAAATTTGTGAAGAATCTTTTTATTCTCTTAAAGATGTATAAGGCTAAAAATTTGATATTTGAAAATATTGGAAATTGCTTCACAATTCCTTTGTAAAGGTCAAATTGACATGTTTTGAGTACACAAGGAATATAAATATAAATTTTTAAACTCTATTTAAACTCTACACACTACAGATAGACACAGTATAAATACATAGTGTAATTAAAAAATAACAGATTTTGTTTTAAAATGGCCAACTGTGCTTGACTAGTAATTGGGAATGCAGTTTCCAATACACAGTTTGTGCATTCTATATAATTAGTAAGAATTTCATGTACTTAATTCAATTTCTGTAATAAAAATAGTTAACTAAAAGATGAGCCAAGTGTATCTTTAACATATGCTTTCGGAATTTGAATTCAATAGAAATAAGTCATAACATTTTTTCGAGAATTTAAGTGAAACAAATGTGTTTCCTTTTTACGGTCTTAGCTGTACGTAGAAAATCGTACAAAAATCCGAAACTAGCCCCGGAAGTTGATGTGTTATATGCTTAATAACATGATACTGGCTTATCATAGTTCATAAAATTAAATTGTTATATTTTACACCTTGAGCTCTGAAAAAGGGAGATCACCCAAAAGCACTGAGAACAACATTTAAATGTTAAAATTGTAAACCTGGTTTTTATTAGGTATGTTCATTAATTTTAGGTTTTGCATTATTTCTAACGCCACAAGCACTGACGTTAACAGTACCCAATCGCCACCACTTAAAGAATTGGAATCAATGATCCCGAAGGACCACAATAATGTGACAATACTGGGAGGAAGTCTTTGTCTATTTTTAACAGATTCTGCACTACATTTGATACCCGCTGTCGTGACTAAAGTATTACTGGAAAAGGAGGAGAAAAAACGCTTTTAAATTAATTGCTTCTTTGTATAACTTTTCAGAATCTTGTCAAATTTACTAAAACATGTTTGATAAGAATAAATAAAGTTGAAAAAAGTAAAAGTACGAAATACTCAATACAGTTGCGGTAATTAATTTAGTTTCATTATGAGTTTTTGTTTTCATAATTTCATCACTAGTTTTTAATAATTATACTTAATAGCAAAAGATATTGTAGCTAGTAATAACAACTAATTTTATCTTTATTTTCTTGTCTTTCTGATTAAACCATTGACTTATTATTTCCTTTTTACAAATGTATGAAGACAATTATGAAGACAAACAATTTTGCCTTACTGAACATTATCCGCTAGCAGACCACAAACAAATGAAGTCGACAAAATAAATGAAACCCATTTATCAGCTCATGTGGTAATTTATTCTCTGAATCATCTCTTTTATCTACATATGTCTACAATAACAGACATTTGATCGATGTAATGCTAGTCCTGTAAACTGATTTTATAGTACCAGTTTTCCTCGCTTTTTGTTCTTATGGTTTAGCACCTTAAACTTTAGTTTGCAGACACTATAAATCCAATATGTGGCCTTAATTCTAATGTGACTAATATAATTTTTAATATCTACCTCTAAGGTTATAACCATTCACAGATAGAAATGTCGGTTCTGTTAGAGACTTTCAGTAGTAAAAAATGCATTAAACATGTTCAGTCTATAGAATGACAGAAAAACACTTTTGAGGCATTATGTGCCATCTAAAGTACAACACCATAGATTTCCATCTTTTGTTTAAACTTGATCTGATTTCCAAAACGATAAAAAGTCATAAATAGATTCTGTCTCATATGAAAACAACTCGTATTGCATTCCAAAATAAAGTTGTACTATCAAATAAAATGCATAATAGTTTATATACTTCCTTTTGATCACGGACATACCGAGACAGAAGAGCTATAAACATAATGGTACCAGGAAACATTTTCAAAACACATACACGCAATTGTAATGAGCATTGACTGTTGCGATAAGGGAAGCTTAGTTGCTTGTGCATTTGAGAAGCTTTCGATAGCCGAACGATGCATGTTTCAAACGCCAATTGGGTTAGAAATACACAATAGATTCCTGATACTCATTTTAGTTACACAATGTATTACATATCCTCATTTACGAACTCTTGTATTTGAAGGACTTTTCTGTTAACATCAGTATGTATATAATGTTTTAAATACTACTACTACTACTACTACTTCTACTACTACTACTACCACTACCACTACCACTACCACTACCACTTCCACTTCCACTCCCACTCCCACTCCAACTCCCACTACCACTCCCACTCCCTCTACCACTACCACGACCACTACTACTCCCTCTACCACTACCACGACCACTACCACTCCCACTACCAATCCCTCTACCACTCCCACTCCCTCTACCACTACCACTCCCTCTACCACGACCACTACCACGCCCACTACCACTCCCACTCCCACCACTACCACTCCCATTACCACTACCACCACCACCACTACCACTACTACCACCACCACTACCACTACTACCACCACCACTACTACTACTACCACTACTACTACCACCACCACTACTACCACCACCAACACTACTACTACTACTACTACTACCACTACTACCACTACTACTAATAATATATTAATAATAATTCAATTATTTATAAAAACATATATGTGTTCAAGTTGCCAAAACAACGATTCAAGAATCTTTTTACGTATTGTTTCTAGTAAGAAAATGATTCATTAAAATGAATGTATTATACTGGTTGAAAAGCACTGATACACATTCATGAAGTCAACTTCTAATTAGAATCAGGAACAAGGGTGATCCCTTGGAACCATTTAACAGAACATAATTACATAAAAATTGCCGACTCGGTTTGATTAAGCTTGTACATGAGGGATGATGAAAAAATGTAGCATACCTCACGCCCCTAAGCACCGACTTAATTTCCAACTTTTTATGTGCTGGCGTCAATAATCCCCAAAAAAGTGTCTGGAAATGGTGCACACAAAGAGACTTTGTTTGCAGATACAACAACAAGAGCAAATCATGTATTTAAATTATGCTTTTAAACATTTATTATATATCCAAAAGAAAAGAAAGAATCGCATTTAATCTTCTAATCACATTAGCTTTCAGTCATCAATAATTATCTGATGCCAACTCGTCTCTAAATTCAAATATGCGATGACATTCCGTCATACTGAATAGATGATTTACTGAGATAAATCAGTTTTGTATGAAATGAATACGAGTAGAGATAATGTGTACGGATTTATTTTACTGCATTTCAATTTTACTGCAAGAAGGAACTTTTTCAGAAAAGATGTGTAATAAAAATTGACTAATGTTTGTGGTCATGGAAATGAGGACAGCCGATAGCCTTTTAAAACCTATTTAATATAACAACATTTATGTTAAAATGGTTTTGCTCATATAGTTGATTCCTTTGATTAATATATAAGTTTTCTAATATTGTAAGAGAATTTTTTTTTTCATTCATTTAGGTAAGAAAGATATGTGTACAACACAATGTTATTTCCTCAAGGTTTTGTTTAAACCTCAAATGATAGGTCATGGAGATCGAGCGAGAAAATAGTGCTATAAAATCAGTTAAAACCCTAGCGTTACACCAATTACGTGTCTGTTACTGTAGACATATGTAGATAAAGGAGATGGTTCAGAGAAAAAATTACCACATGAGCTGATAGATGAGTTTCATTTATTTTGTTGACTTCATTTATTTTTGGTAAGATAGCAGATAATGCTCAGTAAGACAAAACTAGTTTGTCAAAAAGAGGACGATAACAATAGTTGGAAGAAACTACCTCAGATGACAAATAATAAAAATTAGAAGAGAAACACTTTAGATAGAAAAAAAATAAATACAATGGTTTATGAGAAACACAGGAAAATGAAGATACAGTTTTTTGTTATCACTAGCTACAAAATCTTTAATCTTTATGAAATTACGTTTATATGCATGTAAAAGCAAGTGCTAAGATAATGAACACTAAAACTCCTTATTAAACTATATGATTGCATCTGTATTAGAGGCTTCACAATCTAAGTCATCAAAGGAAACCTTTAACGTTTCGTTTAATATTTAGTAAAATTGTTTGAGTTATTTGAGTTGTTTTCATAAAATCCAAATTATGTTAAAGTGACATCACGCTCATCCATGTACAAATAGTAAACAAGTAAAAGTCAAATTACTTTAGATTTTGCCATAATTGAGTTCAATGTAATATCACATTTCGGTTAAAATCTATAAGTATAGTTCGAAATGTATCGGTAATAATTAATTTAAAAAAAGGTAGGTAGACTTTCTTTACAAGTCAGGTAACGTTGTTTTTATATTTTATTCTAAACATATTTCAATATTTCATAATTGAAAGTCAGTATAAAATATATTACTTATTCAAATCAAATTGAGATTGAAAAAAAATGAGCGTAATGTCATTCAAGGATAATTAATTGTTTCCCCAGTACTTGACTAAAGGTAAAAACATAATCACCTCTTTGATATATATTTCAATATTTTAGGCGTTAAATAGTTTGGAACATGTATATTTAATTATCGTTTCCTTTTAGCAGTAAGTCATTTCTAGTCTGAATATTCAAAATTATATACCTAATAAACCATTTATATTTAAACCATTTTCTTCACAATGAACAAGATGAAATGTTTGTCTGAATGCTCTTTGTATAGATGGGATAGCAATTTAGAATGATTAAATTATAATTAATTTTTCTTAATTTTAATATCTGAGTGTAAATAATTTCAGTTCTTGACATAAAAGTGGCTTTTGTATTAAACTTCTGAGATTTCATTGACAAGGAAAACATTTATAAAAAAGCAGTCATATCGTGTTCTATTTAAGAGAGCAGTTCAATAAGCTAAGACCTCTTTGCATTATAGGTAATATTCTTAAATGTCTTTTTCCATAAAAAATTGCAATTGCATTAGATTAGTTTGGAGGTTCTTCTTTACAGCAATATAAGGCGTAAAGCTAAAACCATCGAAAAAGGCCAGGATAAACCTGTATGGAATGGTCGTTCTTTTTATCGGCATAAATACAGTTTATAAAATTTCGTGAAAAACAGCGTTTCCTGGTACCAGCCATTAAACTAGATAAAAACAGAATCCCTAAAGAAAGCCCAACACGGCAAAGTTGTTAAATGTTGAAGGCTCGGTTTGATTGAGCCTGTTCATGGACGGTACTGGAAATTGCAAGTTACCGTCCAAGCACCCTAGCAACGGCTTAAGCTAGATTCAACATTTAAACAACATAAAAATGGTGAAATTTTGAATTTAGAAACATCCACAGATGTGTTAATCAAGGAACCTTCAATGTGACACAGTATTGTCATTCCATGAAAAGCGGCGTATGGTCCCCAAGTAAAAGAGTGCGTGTGTCCTAAACGAGAAAACAATGGGCGGAACTAAATACACAATCATGACATGCGGGCCTTTCGGTGCCATTTCACCTGGGTTGGGGCCTTGAAACTATTACCTATATTATTTCAACTGGACACGGATCATTGGTTTTACAACTATATGAAAACGCGATTTAGTGGTATGTGACAAAAACAGGAATTGACGTCATGTAGTTATCCAAGTTAAAAATAAACGCTAATGTATGTACTTTTCATTTAAACAAAATTATAAAAATATGAAACAATTTTTAAAAAATATACTATTATATTTTGAATTTACTAGTAAAATTGAACTATATATTACTTCTTTTGAAGAATCTTTCACATTGAAAAATAAATTGTATCCGATTAAGTTCTTGTTACTCCTGGTCTATAAACGTATACATACTGCTATAAATCTTTCCCTTCAAGACCACCGAGCTGATGAACAAGAGTTCTTTTTACAATCCACGGGCTAACAATATATATCCATACAGTACGTTCTACCAGAAACCTTTAAAACACCCGTTTGTTTCACCTCTTTTCTGATCAGTTACACATGATTATAAATCAATGCTTCTGCAGCTTAAATCGAATTCCTTTAAGCAAGACAACAAACTATGTCATAAATAAAATCATGTTTTGATCCTTGGTTATGATGACATATGAAAGTATGATAGGTTTACAGGAAGGTGTTATGAGAACTGTTTCTAAGACAAATTCATTTTATTTTATAAACATTTGCCAAAACCACATATTTTTCTTTCGCTTGAAGTTTTTTACATGTTATAATTGTTTTTTTTTTTTGCAAACATATTTCCATAAAGGCAATTTCAACACATTAAAGTAAGTGAATATTTTGTTTATCTAAAACAGTTAATCTTAACTTTACACTTAAAGGCCTTTCAACAGATGGATTCGGATATGTGAGTTATTTCTTCAACAGGCCACCTAGTCTTCTCGTCACATGTTGTATTTCCCCCAAATATTAGCATTGTCAACAAACCATTATTAGAATCAAATTAAAAAAAACAACATTTTGCTAAAGTGTTATTAATCCTTGTTTTTACTAAACATACAATGTCATGTATACGACTTGCAATGTTTAATTATATGACGACAATAGTTACGACTGTAATACTATAAAATTAGCATTTTCCTTTAATTCATTGGAGAAAAGTAAATGTACTTAATATTTCCTCTATGAGTAACTAAATTCAAAACCTGTCTATCAACATGGATTTCCAAAAAATTACATAAAATATGTCTGTTTATACAAAAACATATTTGTCTCATGAAACAAACATAGTTATTATCATTGCAAAATAATTGATGTTATTTTATGACCATTTGTTATTCAGAAACAATAGTTATTTAACGACCGCTCATTGCATTTAGCCATAAATGATGATGATCTGATACAAACTTGTCTGTTAACTTGAATATATAATGGCATTTCGTCATACAGAATAATTGATTAGCGGAAATAGCAAAAGTCTTATTTGAAAAGAATATATGTGATGTTATTGTGTACGTCTCACTTTTTTTCTAATATAAGAAATGTAAGAATTGTAGCAGGAATACAAATTGTTTACAGTTATGTAGCTTAGGCTGAAAGCCTGGTATGACATTGTAAAAATTGTTTTGTGGATGGAATTATTAGAATGTTTTTTTTTTAATATTCGTTCGTTATTACGTATGTGAAGTTTATGAAAATGATGAACCTATTAATTTAATTATAGCATTCATTCTGATAATAAGATTAAAGAATAAAGTAAAGTTTTGAATAGTGTCAACACTGTATTAAGTAACTTTGAATTTAATTAACATAACCCTGAACGATTTAAAGGTTTGAATGGTATAATAACAAATCTGTATTGAATATAGTGTTGACCATAACAAATATTTACCCGATAGATACTCAATGCATTAAATAGGATATTTCACAACAAACGATATGTTTGCTGAAGTAATTCAATTGTTTTATTGATGCTAATACATTAGTACCTTTGTACTGCAACAGGTCTGCAGCGAAAAGTACAATATGGAGTAATATCCTGCATGGTTTTTGTTGAGTCAGATATTTTTTTCTACACTGTTATTTTTTAAAAAAATACTACATTTGTATAGAAATTTCAAATTGTTTCATAATAAAATGATTAAATGTAATTGTCCAGCGGTTCAAGAATATGGGCAATTATGCATCACATATATGGTGATTTTCGTTCATAAATCATAAAGACGATAGTGCATTTTATGTTTTAATTTGACCAAAAAAATATTGAAATCCATTGCAAAACACGCTTTGGCAATTATTGATATCATCGTACTAAAAGACAATGTCTGACAAAAAGCACACGCATGAAACATAAAATGACACATCTGAGATATGTTTAGCTTAAATGGAAACAAAAAAGATTTATACATCTTTTAAAGCATTATCACGAAACAACAGAACAAGTTACACGAGGGAACAGTAAACTTTATTATTTTTTATGCATGATTATTCTGACAATACTTGATTTACGAGATTGAAGAACTTTTTATAAAAAAGGAAAACTTTAATTTCTGTCTGCACTGTACAGGATCATTTCGATTTTTTTTATCTATAAACACATTATTAATTTGCATTCCCAACTATCTTAAATGCTTAAACGTCAGGCATTAAAACAAAGAGAGTTTTAGGTTTTGTTTAAAACAAATTCTAAAAATATATGGTGTAAGTTTAAAGGCTTATTGTCTGAAAATATTTTTAATATAAATATCTATAGTTTGCGACACTTTAGAAATAAGGAGGCCAAGGCTAACCAGGACAATTACACATTCAAATGATTGTTTTAAAGCTTTCAAATAAAAGACAGCTAAGAGGACATCTCATTGAATTTTGTTAGCAAAAAGCGGTAAACAAAGGAAAATATGAAATGAAATGAAAACAAAGAAAATATGAAATGAAATATAAACTGATCTCACCTTGCATGACAAAAAAGGAAAAGAGAAATATTTTGGGACAGTTACGTATTGCTTTCTGCGTTTACATGACATAATATGTTAATTATATAAGATGCAATCGTAGTGCATTTTAATATGTGTGACAGCTAGACTGATGTATTTAAAATCGCCGCTTTCCTTTTGACGTTATCTATATCGTGTTGGTCTGGCTTGCATCAAAGTCCAGTTCATTTATCTATTAAATAAATTAAATTAATATATACGAACATCATTTCTTCTCAGCTTTACTAGGAGGAAGTCCGTCGTGCATTACTGACGTGGGGTTAACTACCTATGTAGCTTCATCATATAAAATAATTCAAAGTCCTTGGCGGGATTCGAGCAACGAAACTACCTCGTTGAAGGACAAGTGGTTTGAAGTCAGCGACCTGAACCACTCGACCTTGGACGCCCCGTTAAGTAGACTAATAACAATATGTAAACCATTTCAGCATATGTGTAACAGGTTGGTAAAAAACATGTGAACTAAAATATTACGACGAATTTTTACAAGTGCATCGGTCCATAATGATAAACTAATGACAAATAAGAATTCCTAAAAAGCCCAACAGGACATAACTGAAAATGTTGCAGGTTCGGTTTGATTGAGCCTGTTCATGGACGGTAATGGAAAGTGCAAGTTACCGTCCACGCCCCCTAGCATCGGCTTAAGCAGAATTCAACATTTAATCATGGTAATGGTGAAATTTTGAATTTAGAAACATCCACAGATGCGTTCAAACGGCGGTTATCATGGAACCTACAATATGACACTTTCGTGTCATTCCATGAAAAGCAGCGTATGGTCCCCAAGTAAAAGAATGCGTGTGCTCTAAACGAGAAAACAATGGGCGGATCTAAACAAAATGGAATTTTGAAAGGGGATCAGAGGTTATGAAGCCTACATATCACAGATAGGGCGTCAAAAGACAAATTAAAAAGCAGGCAACATATCGTAGGGTGATTCAACATTATTCAAGCAGGAATATTGGAACCACTTAACTAGAAAAATGCCAAAAAGTAAGAACTTAAAGTACCACAAACACAACAATAATGTCGTGCGGAACGATCTTAAAGGATCGAAAATATAACATCCCTGATGTACGGGGCGACTTTTTGCAGCCTCCACACGGCACAAACAACGCTGATGTGGCGATAAAATAGAGACAAATAACTGTTTTGATATTATAGTAATGATATTTTTAACTTTATATGAAATCTTCCCATTACAACGATGGGTAACCAAAAAGACTTTTATACGGCCAATTATTGCTTTCTTTTTTTAATGTGAATATTGAAACTAAATAATAACACTTCGATGTGTAATGGTTAGAGTATGAGTGATAACCTTCTATTACTTTCACTTAGACCATGATTGACACATCTAAGATAGTTTTCTGGTATACATGACAATCTCTCTACCGGTATTTGCCAACAAAATTAAGCATTGAGTTCAAATATACCAAATACAGGGTAAAACTAGATATGTCTCAGGCAACGGATAACATACGAATATAGCACCGGATATATAGTGATATGTGTTGGCAGATATCAATGTACGAAAATTTCTTTAGAAATATAACCAAACGCATCTTTCTATTTTTGTATGGAAAAAAACTACTTTATTTACATTTTTCTAAATTATTGCTAACTTATTGACAAAAAGTTTCGAACTCAGTGCAACATGGACTTTCTTCAAATAATGAGCATTGCAATAAAACCATTATACAAAGGTTATAATACAAACAACACAATTACATAATAATTATATATTAAATTATATATTATATTATATAAAGTCTAATTCTATGAGTATATTGGTTTGATTTACATTTTAAATGCTACAAACAATAAATGTTTGACATTACTAAATTGAAATAATTTCCGTCTATTTCGAACAAGTACATTGTCCTTCATGATTTATATTCACATGCCTCTGCTGATTCTACTGATCCTTTGTTACAAAATGAATTAAGATTTCATGACTTGGCATTAAGATCATGGTTTATGGTTTCAATTTCAATGATTAATTACTTTTTAATAGGAAGCATAGAGACAGTTTGGGCAATGTTTATACTCATTTCTATACGGGAATGTTAATTATATCTTATTAAATTCAACCAAATCATTAACCTTTTTGAAATAAATTGATTCAAAGAATTTTCTTTTACGGATTGAATCAATTGAACAATATGAAATCAGACCAGTAAAGTTAATAACTATTTGTTCACTAACATATACTCATAAATAGGAAGTGAATTGTTATAAATGTTCATGTTATAAAGGAAATATAATTAATTAATTTTTTTAAAACGAAAAATTTAACCTACTTTTAGGCCTGTTTTCTTTGTATGTTGTAATTCCTTAAAGGTACAACCCTAAGAAAAGAAAATATTTTTCTCGTTTTAGAAAAGACAAAAATTTGTATTAAAATGCTGTATTTATAGGTTTGCAATTACCTGAAGAAAATAACCACTAAATAACTATGCTTAATGCCACTACGCAAAAAAATCAAAGAAATACTCAACCGTACAGGACCTGTGAGTTACATTTTGGAAACTGAAACAGGAAATCAAAAATAAAAATCGTTTGAAAACTGGAAACATATTCTATTTTGAAGGATTAACGGGTCTTTAAATTATCAATGATTATGTAAATTAACATAATGTATTTCGTAATGTCCTTCTTAAAAAACAAGTAATCGTATAGTAACAAGTTTAATATCCCTCTTTTTTCTGGAACAATTTGCGTGTGCTGGACAACTAATGTGGTATATATGCCATCATTTCCAAGATTACCACAAACTGAATTTACAAAAGACATTTATAGATGCGTTATTGATGCATGACAAAATGTTTACAAATTCTGAAAATCTCTAAGACGTCTTTTTATATCTTTTCTATGCTAAACACACTTTATTATTCTATACAATTATAAATAGGACAGCGCTTTGAATAGCAAACCGCCATTGATCTGAATTTTGCCGTCTCTGGAATAGAATTAGGCTAAGTGATTTATGTTTTGAGTCTCAAAAGCTGTCAATGTCATTGAACACACTCTTGATTAGAACATTGATGAATGTTTTCTCAACCGTACATTTCAGACATATTTATTAAATGCAAGCAGGGTCGTATAAAAAGAAAGGAGCAATAAATTTACAAGAAAGAACCTATGGAAAAGACAATTTCAAAATGATGAAACAATGATATAACAACTCGTTAAAGTGGTCTACGTTTATACTTAAAGTAATCTTTTAGATAAATTTTTAAAGAGTGCAATTTATTGTTGAATATGTTTGCATTTTTTTCCTGCACAATTTACAGTTATTTATTCATTAGCATAGCGCGATGCGAATAATCGTTTCGTTTTTAAGAATAAATAAACAACAACTACCCTTTTACGAATCAGAACTTCCTCGACTAATAGAGAACATAAGAATCCCTAAAGAAAACCAAATACGGCAAAATTGAAAATGTTGCAGGCTCGGTTTGATTGAGCCTGTTCATAAACGGTACTGTCATGTGCAAACTGACGGTCCCGCCCACTAGCACCGGCTTAAGCAGAATTCAACATTAAACATGCACTGGTACATGAATGAACATGAATTTGGAATTTCGAAACATCCGCAGATGTGTTCATATGGCGGTTATCATGGAGCCTTCATGAAACGTAAGTGCCATTTCATTCCACGGTTTATGGTCTCCAAGTAACAAAATGCGTGTGTCCTAATGCGTGAAAACAATGGGCGGAACTAAATAAACTGACAAGGGCCCTTTCATAAAATCTGAATGCATTCCATAAAGGGCATCGACGCAAATAAATAATTTCAATAACAACTCTGTATCTTGTAAATACCTTGTTTTACTTTCAACATTTTTCTTGTTTAGGAAAATTAAAAACGACTGATTTTGGATTGAAGTGGTCGTAGTTGCATTATCAGTTGCCCCAAACAAATTTAGGGTTAAGAATTTGATGATCCTATTTTACCGGACCAGATGAAACATAGTTTTTTTTTTAAATCTTTAAAGATATAGAGCCGTTTAGAAACTAATGAAAGATGTAAATATATAGACATTAAATAAAAAGTAAATTGCTCTAAAATAATTAAAATTTACTAGATTATACTAAATCTGATATTATTATATCTAAACTTTATTGGCTTAAATAGAGCAACAAAAAACCCTTATTAAACTCAACAAGCCTTTAGTAATCCAACAAAAATATTTTCCTAACTTTAATAGCTGAGTTTTGAAAACAAATGCAATAATTTTAATTCTACCAGAATCCTGTATCCTATCTAAATGCATAACAACTAATGTGTGAGAAAATGTTAAAGCATTTAAACCTTTTAAAGTTACTCAAAGTGCAAACCAAGGTCGAACATAACATAAATATCTTAAACAACGTCCTTTGTGTAATACGATCAGCAAATTATCTGATGACTCAGTTAAGTAGCAACTCTTTTCCAATCTTGCTGCTATATCAAAAAAGAAAACATAACAATACTACTGGATATTTTAAGGTTATAATGCAATATGAATATAAATATATAAAACATTCACATTTTCAACAGTATCAATTTTAACAATGCTCTTACTGTCTGCACGTTTGCATTTAAAGACTAATATTTCATTATAATGACAGGCATGCAGGCTTTAGAATTTCAAATGGGAACTGAAAAATTGTTTCAATAAAACAAACTAACCAGACACCCGCATTGTTATTCAAAAAGTGTATGTCTTTTTTTAATATATTTATGCTTTAGTTTGACACATGCGATACAGACGTTTTGCTTGTGTCATTTTTGCATAGCTTGTACTCGTAAAGAACTCACTTGTTTCCTTTCGGAGTGCAAATAAACAAATCACTGGTGATTATGATAGAGAAATAAAACTAGGAGAAGAAAAAAACAACAACACTTTTTTCCACAGTTTAAATTGTATAAAGCTATATAGTTTGCCGTCTGTGGAATGATTTTAGAATACATACAATGATAAACTATTTTATTGAAAGAATGCGTGAAATCATCTTCAAATCTACTCAAAAAGGTGCGAAATATACTTTGTTCCGAATTATTTGTTTATGGTTTTTTTTCTTGTAAATAAATTTGCAAAGACATTCTATGTAACAATTTTCAAGCAATGACCATTAGGTTATATAAACATCCTACTTTTTTATTGTTTGAAATTTTTTTTTAAAGATATTTCGTCAGATATATTTTTTAACACTTTAAGAAGGATTTGGCACCTGTGATGATGCTTGCAATATTATGAGTCGCTCTAGGGATAAAACGAAAAAAAAAGTCGGGGATCAAAACACTATAATGACATGTTGGCCTCTCGAGGCCATTTCCCCTGAGTTGAAGCCTTGAAACTCTCGTCTATATTATTTCGAATAGGCACGAATCATTGTGAAAACATGAAGAGTAGTATGTGACAAAAGCATGCTAGTCATGGTTAAAATGAAGGCTTTGTACTTTTCATTTAAACAATTATAAAATAATGAAATAGATTTTAAGAAATATACTTGAATGTATTTATTTTCAAGTGCGAGTGAAATTGAAATATATGAAATAAATTACTTTATTTTACACCAAATAAACAGAAATATTGTTGAATCCAATTAAGTTAGTATCTGTTTCTCCTGGTTTATAAACATATACATATTCCTATCAATATTTCCCTTAAAGAACCCCAATCTGATAAAAGAGTTATTTACTCTATACAACCCACGACAAGAGCTTACAATATATCTCCATACAAGTTCTGTCAGAATCTTTTAAAATATCCATTGGTATCATTTTCTTCTCTTTTCTTCCTTTCAAAAAATGAATGATTTGCAAAAAAAAAAATAATGAAAGAGGTCATAAATTGGTTTGTAGATATCTCAAAATATATGCAAAATAAAACTTAATTTTGTTTGATAATATTATGTTTCATTAAGTCTCATATTTTGCTTTACAGAGTTGTTGAAAATACAGATATAGATTTACCTGATTATCGCCATTTTGAACACCTTCGTAAATGATGAAATTGTAAAGAAGTATGTTATATAATGAGCTGTGAAAAGCTTTAACGGGGATACGATTTGATAATGGATTTTGTTTCAGTAATTTGATTACTGACAATAAACGTTTTATGAAAATGAGACCTTCATGGAAATATTAATACTGTCAGTGATTCCAGATTGCTTTTTCACAAGTTTTATTCGGAAATATGTAAAAGAGCTGATAAGCATCTTATCTTTTGGAAAGTATGTTAAATAACAATAATCCAGTATTCAATTCGCGACGAAGCATTGTGCTTCTGAAATAACGAAGTGAAAATTTTCTTGAGACAATTAAAAATATTTTTTCTGGTTATTTAAGTGAAATAGAGGAAAAGGCTTTGATATAAATTTAAAAATTACAATTTGCAAATATGTCAGAGGCAAATATATTATTCTAAAGCTGTTTGTCCGGTTGGCCGATTTACATTTCTTTTCATTAATGTACAAGATAAGAAGGTCACTTTGTTACATTTTTTTATTAATTTAGAGGGTGCATCCATTATCTAGTTTTATATTTAAAAATAAAACTTGTCTGAAAGCATTGTATACACAACATGAACTGCAATGAAAGCTGCACAATCAAATAAAGCTAAAAAAAAGAAAACGATTTATCCCCCACAGGACATACGTTGCCTTTTTTAATGATCTTATACCAAAAGCAAATTTTGAGCCGCCTTTTTGTCCTTCGAGTTTTCGGAAAAAAAAATTTTTAGTTATTTTAAAATACATGTCCAAATTAAAAAAAATAAAAGTTTTTCGAAATTTTTCTGGGAAGGCCCGAAAGGGAAAATTCCCTTAGGAAAAAAATGAGAATTGACCAATTAAAAGGGCAAAAAAAAACCCTTTTTTTGGGTTCCGTCTTAAAAAATTCTTAAAATGCCTGTCAAAAAAAATCAAAGGAAAAATTTAGGAAAAATGTACAATTAACATGGTTTGTTTTAAAGTTGCAAACATTTAAACCTTTTCATTGCAAAAAGTCTTTTTCTTTTTTTTGAAAAAACAAAAATAGCAAAAACATATAAAATTTTGGAAATCTTACATACATCAACTTGGGTGCCACTTAACATGGAAAAATATGAAAAAGACGCTTCACTATTTGAAATTCTACTATATATCAGCTGGGACATTTAAGACAATTATATATGAAAACAGACGAAAGAAAAATATACTTTACATACACAAACCTGGTAATCGATATTAAAGTGCAATTTATAGACACATTTGTATAATAAGAATAATTTTACTAAAGAAACGGACAGGTGACGGAATGCTCTGAAAATGTGTGCACAGGTTATAATCGTATTCCTACTACTTCATAAAATGGTAAAAACATCTTATTCAATAAAACATATTTCATGTCCAGTCGTGTCAAAAATCTAAGTTTAATCCTTTTCATAATTTCCTTTTAATACTGAGTATTTCCTACTTTTTCGCCTTTTATTTAAAATAAACGTTATTAACATAAAGCATTATAGCATCCGTTTGCATTTCTCACTTCAATATTTCTCTCTTCAATATGATCAACTTAGAATTTGTGAATATTTTTTTAAACATATTTGTCTATTGATTTCACAAAAATCTTACTTATACAACAATTAACACCGCCGAAACTTTACCACGACGAAAATAACTTTTTTAGGTTTTGTAAGACTTAGTAAATTTCTCCTTTCAGCAATTTATCAGAAAATTCCAAGGAGCTTGTTAAACATAATTTATCTTCGAATTTTATGGATACACACGTTCGAAAGACGGTTTAATCACACTTCAAGTAAAAGATTTTTACAATTATGATTAGACAATTAAACAAACAGATGCTGCTTGTAAGCATGGCAAATGAAAAAAATCTCAAAACATTTAATACGCAAAATAATGCTACAATCGTTTGCTGTGCGATATTTTAAAATCTTTTTATTTATAAATGTGTCCTCACATAGTTAAATAAGTATGCATTTTTAGATAAAGGTAAAAGCAAGCCTTTGTGCTGAAAACTTATTTCTAGATGTATATCATACAAAACAGGTGGTTGTTCTGAATGTATAACCACTTAATTCGTTTTGACATGTAGGCATTTTGATTTTTTAAATTTCTTTTAAATTTTTTTCCTTATTGTAGGAAATCGCAGCAGTCTAGGATAAGCGATTGTAGGAAATCGTAGCAGTCTAGGACAAGCGATCTTTCTAAAGCTGTCTGTATAGCTTTGTTAAATATTTTCCTGCAAAAACAATGCAACGTTACTGACGAGATGTCCAACGTCAGGTCAATTGATTGATACATTTAACAGGTTAATCTAGTTCAAATGTATGAATTTTATATAAATTCTAAAATGCCATTATTATAATTATTGTCATTTTCTTTTCTCTTCCTTTTTTTCTACTTTTATTGTTATTTTTATCGATTGAACGCATATTAAAAAACAGACATTCTAAAAAGTAAAAGTTTTGAAATGGTGAGTTATCAAGTATGCAAACTTGATCTTAATTCTATCGATCAAAAAAAAATAATTCAGTTAGTTTTTGAAAAAAAACAAAAAACAACAACAACAACAACAACACCATAAGTTTAATATAATAATAACACCGTAGCTACATTTTAGAATTAAAATAAAACATTCTTGTAATACAAAATATAAAACATTAAATAAAATAACTAACAAAATTTAGTATGAAAAGATTTTAGAAAAAAATAAAATATAGTAAAAATACACCAAATATTCTTACAAGTAAATGGATTTTATATTTATTCTAAAATGCTATTGTAATAATAATTGGTATTTTCTTTTTTGTCTTCCTTTTTTCAATTTTATCATTATTGTGAAACATTTTAATTTTTATTGCCTTAAATATATATTAAGTAGAAAGTGTATTTATTTTAATTTTATCAAAACATATTTAAATCAATTTTATCACAAATATTCTTCTGGCAAGATATACACATAAACATTTTAATAAACGGTCACATTGCTGTTCCGTTTAAAGGTTTTCATTTTTTCTATCTGCACTCTAGACAAAACTTCCCGGACTTAAAAAAATAGACAAAAATGAACGCGATCGTATAAATGATAACGGTAAAGTAAATACTGTAATTATTCAAAACAGAGAATGAGTAGTAATCTTTAAGCTCCTGAATAATGTCATTATTGCTAGA
>NW_026858330.1:0-47351 GCF_026571515.1 Ruditapes philippinarum | reverse complement strand
ATTTCAATTGTATGAAATCATATTTATTATTGATTGAAAGACATTACAATATTTTTTGATAAGTGAAGTATAGTATATTTAATTATTTAATGACTGTCACAATACATATATCATGGTAACAAATTATTCGAATTCATAACCTAAATAATCATGACAGAATTTGTGAACTTTTCTTATACTTGTTTAATCAATAAAACCTTGAAAAACAACAACCTATATAACCCAAGTCTGATGACGTTTTTACTTTAAATGATAAGTGAAAGAATCAAAGTTAATATGTTTATTGAGTTTATTTCAAGTACCTATGGCATGACATGCATGAATTGAGAATCGAAAATGAAACACAAAAAACTTTAATAACACGATGAACACGAGAATGATTACGAAAAACTGAACTGTGAAAACATCGATGAAATTGATGATATTAAAGGATTGATAATTTTAAATTCACTTGTTTGAAGCTATATCGCTATAATCATTTTACTTCCTTTAAAAGTTCGACTGTGTTTATGAAGGTTACAGTACAATTATGAAGGTTTCAATACAATTAAATAAATCGTAAATACGAGAAATAATGTTAAATGAACCAACATTGTATTTTCCAGCAAGGGATGATTATAAATAAGCTTCGTCGCCAATATCACAATCAGTCAGGAATCATTCTTATCAATGTACTATTGCTATCTAATATTTGCAATAATCATGGGAAACAATTAATAATTATCTCGTTGTGCAATACATGCGTAGTTGGAATAAAACAAAAAAAAAATTTAGTCTTTATTTTTCATTTTTTACATGGCATAAAGACTTCATTCTTTTAAGTATCCATTAGATGTATTTATATCTGTGTTACAATTTTTGTGTTTTTAAACTATTGTGAACAAAATGCTCGCTCAAACAAACAAAAAGTAATTACAGCTTTACTTTTAAATTTGTTCAAAGTCTTCATTCACACAATTGACAGATTTTGGTGTAATTACCCGCATATGCATATGTGCTTGTAATTAAAAAAAAGCCACGTGTTTTTATCAAATGAATTATTTGTACCGTTTGTTAATCTTCTTAAAAAAGATAATTGAGCCGTGTCATGACAAAACCAACATAGTGTGTTTGCGACCAGCATAGATCCAGACCAGCCTGCGCATCTGCGCAGTCTAATCAGGGTCCATGCTGTTCGCTTACAAACCTATAACAAGTAGAGAACTGATAGCAAACAGCATGGATCCTGATCAGACTACGCGCCAACTATGTTGGATTTGTCATATCACAGCTCAATTATATACTTTCAGAAAATACAATGATTGAGAACAGAACTACCTTGTCAAGTTGTGTTCTTTTCTGACACACTCAAAGTATTTTGCATGCAAATATACAGGATATGACATGAGTTGGCATTTAGTATAAGAGTTAAACATATTAACTAAGCGAGCCTAGTTATGTTTTAAGTAAAGACAAAGACCCCAACTTCATAAGCCAAATTGTCTTCAGAATAATGCTTCTTCTAAATCTATTACTCTTGTCGTATTCGACACACGCCTTTGTTTATTTATAGATCTTGTTTTATAAGTTAGGCTTTATGTATTCAGGCTTATTATAAACTTTTACATATAAAAGGACTTCTCATTTCATGTTAAATGTTATTGACATTGTTGGTATTGTGAAAGATAACTTCTTTAATGCTCATGCTGTTTTTTTAATTTTCAGTTAAATATCTAAAAGTCAAACTCCTGTAAGTACTTTTCAAAAACTTTACAAAAATCAAAATCAATTTTTCTGAGATTTATTCTTAATTAGACAGGATTGAAAAAGTTAATAGCATCAGAAATATTTGTGATGCACAAATGCACGTTAATGGCTTGCTTGATAACAATAGAAATAAAATGTGACAGTGCGGAGGTATAATTAAATCAAATTAAATTCTGTTTTTGCTGAAATAGGGTAATTTGATAATTGGGTGCCCTTTCTCTTCATTCTTTACTTTCTCTACATTTTTTCTTCCTTTTTTCTTTTCTAACTTATATTCAAGTTTAATAAATGATACTTTTTCCTATCTTCTCAATGTACATAAAGGTATAAATTAAAGTATTGCTTTGAAACTTTTTATATTCGTTAGTTACCATCGTCCCCACTTCCAGGTAAAGATATATATCTCTGTCATGAACTTTGACAAAAATATTCACCTTTTTTCTGATTAAATTTTTCGTACAATAAAATTTATTTCATATACTCTTTGAGGTATTGCTTTGAAAATTTGTAAACTTGTAAGTGACCATTCTCCCCACTTCCGGGCAAGCAAGTATAATAGTCGGAAGCATTGTCTTGTGCATAGCTCTTGTTTAAATTATAATAATGGGTCATGACCTTCACAAGTTAACTTAAACAGATATAAAATATGTTATAATAATGTGTTTCTCTATCTTTAAATGAATTATGTAAATATGCATTTAATACTTATAGCTTATACCTCATTAATTAACTATAAAATGATTAATAAATAAATGCCGATCTAATTTTAACCGAGGATTTATCCTAATTACTTATCTGAGTTTTGTTATGTTATTTTCAAATTGTTAATAATTATTTAGCATCAGCTGTCGCTTTAGGAAATGTTTCGCATGGAAGTAGAAGCCATAGTCTGTGTCTTGTATCCGACGATAATTAAATAAAGCTATATATGTATGTAGCATATGCTAAATGAAGGTCTGTTTGTCCGTAAAAGCATAAAAAGCTGCTTTTGCTGTCGAGCACAGACACAAGACATGTCTTACAGAGGTAATTGTGAAGCACAAAGTTGTAATAATTTACTATTGTGAAATTTCCAAAGCGTATTAATCAAATAAAAGAATTGTCACTGAGCACTTGTATGTACAGTTTCCAAGAAAAAAAGGAGGTTATTCGTGTAAAGGGCTGATGATACCAGGGATACTGTCTTAGACTTTTGTCAGGACATCGGCAGATGGTTCGTAGATTGCAATTGTAACTTTACTCCTACAATACCTGTTGGTGGTCGTTTGGTCTTCAAAAAAGAGAAAAAAAGAATCCCTCAAGAAAGCCCAACACAACAAAATTGAAAATGTTGCAGGCTCGGTTTGATTGAGCCTGTTTATGGACGGTACTGTCAAGTGCAGACTACCGCCCACGCCCCCTATCACTGCTTTATATGTAAATAACGACGCTCGGATGTTCACAAGTTAACGTGCCGATGCCTTTGCCTTCTCAGCGGCATGTACGTATCGAGCGGAAGAGAGAAGTTGCTTTTATCTAAAATAAATAATGGATTAATATAACTTGATACATCAGCACAGTTTGTAGTCATGTGATCCTTTTCGTTTTCCTGAAGGCGTTGCGTTAAAACACACATAAACAAATATTCCATTGAACTTACCTATCCTAGTTGATTAGAGATACTTATTACTTTCAAAAGCAAGAAGCAGTATGCTTGATATTTATATTAATTTATTGCGTATGTGTTTGAACTTGAGTGCTGATATTAATTTTGTCTAGAGCAATAATGTATTAATCAGAACTACTCAAGTCGTATGATTATGTTTTTAATAACATATTTATTACATAAAAGCAAACGGGGGACATCTTTTAAGTACAGAACTCTTAATAGTACTCATGCATCCTTTGACAACATCATAGAATTTAAAACTTCCTTGAGATAACTACAACGAACTCCGAGAACATTGATCTTTTTACGCATAAATATTGAATATTACCCTAAAACAATCTCAAATAATCTTGTAGTAATTTAAACCAATATTGATGAAACTTGTTGTTGTTTGGGGGAGGGTTTTTTGGTTTGTTTGGGTTTGTGCGTGTGTGTATGTTTATTTTTGTTGTTGCTGCTGTTTTTGTTGTTGTTTACATACACACAACTTTAGATCCAACAGAGAAATCAGCCAAATATGCTTGTAATACAATTGTATCGACAAAATAAAAGTACAACAAGAATGTTATTAATTGAACGGAAATATCTTTAACGTAGTTCTCATTTTAATGTGAATTGAATTATAGGGAAGCAGGTGTTTTTGTTAGTAACGTTTATCATTTGTGAGGACGCATGCATAAATATTGGCACAATTACTAATGCTGTTTCGCACATTTTATCATCATATAACTTATTTGTTCAAAATGTAGTAAAGTTAAAACCTACATGGTAAAAGTATTATTACTAAATAAGATAAACCAATATGTTTATGATAAGTCTTATATATATAAAATAGGATTGGTTATGATTATATTGGCGAAGTGGATAGTGTTGATTCATCGATATCACAATACTAAACATGATTATTTACACAACTTGATTAAACGAAGACAGATAAATATCATATTTTACATAAACATAGCTAAGTTATTTTTTTCCAATCGATAGAAATTGTGTGTTAATGTATTTTTATACACTTACATTGAAAGGTTTATGTGTTTCAATGGTAATTATGTTATTTAAATTGAATTAAAAACATCAATCTTACTGTCAGGTGCAAAAACAATATTCTAAGGAACAGTAACACATAGAATGGTTTAATGTCATGAGGATAATATTTGCGACATAATGTTCTGTAGGGAATGAATTTAATACAAGTGATTTAACCCCTCCTACATCAAGGCCAGTGACAGATGTTTTTGCTAGTTAACATCATCAAATCATACGCCAAGGCAGACTTAACCCTCTCTTTTGTTTTAGAAGAAAATGGCCTCCTGACCATCCTTCACCTCGACGCTCCTTATTGTAGAAAACGCTTTCACTTTTTTCAGTACAAAATTCCTGTAGAACTCTCCAGTGGCTGTGTTACCAGATAACCAAGGCACTTGAACAAATGGTCCGCTGGGAATAAACAAAATCGAATGTATCAGCTTTCCTTTTAGCAAGGCCGTGTTTTTATCTTTTCGTAACTAATGTTTACCGGCCCTTATTGAAAGTTCAAACCTAAGCTCCATCACCAGTGATTTATAAAATAACTCAACTACCACAGTCTTTATTCTTTGGCACACTTAAGGTACTGTTTTATTTGCTCCTTATTGAAATGGGTTACCTCTCCTAACACAAACAGTTTTTACACACAAAGGCTTGGTCCGAATAAAATTAATATTTCCTTCTGATTTATACCAGACTACAACTAACTATCTTTACTACCTTTATCCTGCTGTTCTACAACCTTTACAGCAGCATTGTTTGCCTTGCTAACCGAAGTTGTATGCCTAGCTAAACAACACATTGCTTAATAGCTGGAAATGGAGTGTAAATATTTATTTTTTATTGCCATATAACGATGATTCATGCATAAAAAATCCCAATATCATAGATTTTATAAATTATTTCTAATGCTATTCCGTATGCTAAAATAATTTATTAAATAGCCCCCGTTAGATTTTTTTATATAAAAAAGAAGTCATTTAGCCGCAACGTGCAAAACAAAATTAATATAAAGGATAAAAAACAGCTTTTCTGTATGCTAACTTAACTCTTGATCGTTAAATAAACTCGTCCTTCAAGCTTTTATTTTACGACTGTTTATTATCAATTCTTAGATTATTAAAGATCCTGTTACTCAATTTTAATGGTTTTGTATAGTAATTCTGATGATCAAAAGAAGATTTATCAATATTCTAAGTTCAAAAAAGGTTTATTTGCAAAGATATTGTTACCAAATTTACATTTCATGTAAATAAAGGAAGGTAATTAAAAATCCATTTTTTGATAAAGCCTAAGCCAAATTTTTCAATAAGACATGAATACATATATTTTAATGATTACTTATAATGCGGATAAACATTTGCAGTACATATTTAACCTATTTTGGATGTTTGGAAATTGTCTTAGAAGAAAAATTATATACATATATAAAATTTCACTTAAGTTTTGTTACATCCTTAATTACAACATCCTTAATTAAAATATACAAGATCTTTAAGATGAAGATTTAAAGTTAATCCACCAATCGTATGGAATTTGACCTGACTGCAAGGGTGTGCAGTATATAAAATTGGCTTGCTGTTTGTTGTTGGCAATTGCTAATTATTCCCGGTTCCGGTAGACTTAGGTTTAAAATTTAACTATTAAAGTTACGGCAGTTCAATATTGCGATCACACTTGGTTATCCCTCGCCAAATATGCAAATGTTTCTGAAAAGAAATATTTTCAAAACAATGAATTCCAAGGAAAAAAAGTAAAAATTGCTATATTTCTGATCATTAAATACAATCATTTGCTTTAACCACTTATCGCTAAAGATTAAACTCATTTTTAAAAAGTTTGTATGCTTGAATACATAATTGACTAAGGTGTATAACTGTGAAGTTATCAAAGACATTTCTGTGATCGGAGAAATGTTGCAAAGTAAGTAGAAACAATGACATTTGTATAGTTGTAGTTATAAAATCGTAAGTGGACTAGTGGTTCTGTGTGACTTGACTGAGTTCTCTAATTTCTCTAATTGCTTTTTTTGCTAATCTTTTCTATCATATAGTATAAGTAATGCACTAAAAGATTTACAGTGCAACCTTCTGTACAGCATTTAAATGAATACAATAACAGTTTCAATGTTTCCCAAAGTAAGACTTCAAAAACAGTAAGAGTAACATCTTTTTAAAAAAACTATGCATTTGTAAATTAAAATTAGTGGACTTTGTGTTGTTGTTATTGTTATTTATGTTAATAATCTATTTCCACTTTGGTAATGTTAAGACACCTCCACACCCCAGCCCACCCCCCTCCCGCCCCATTTATGCTCTGAAAAAATAGCTAGATTAGACTTTATGAACCAAAACATTTTCTTTTCCCAACAATAAAATGTATGGTCTATATCTATCAATTTGCCAAGGGATAAAAGAGATAAAAGAGTTTACAAACGAGGAATATCAATCTTATAAATTATATGCTGGCTTTTCAGACTATGATCACGGAATATTAGGCAGCGCAATGAACTGTTAAATACTATACCGTTTTTGACATATTATCAGATACCAGATATAATTTGATGCCCTACACTGTAGTACTGTCATATTTGTTGTAACATGTGTATACTTCTGTATAACATTATTATTATGCATCAGTCTTTTTCTTTCGATTGTTTGATTTCAAATAAACATAATTATATTTTTCAGGTAATGTCTTCAAAAATCAATATATTGACCTACGCAGTACTGTAATGTTTTTACCAGGTTGTCTGCCATTTTGTATTTCTATGTGGTTCTACTAATTGTACTTAGCTACTAACTGGGGTACAAAATTATCCTAAACAATCACTGTTACTGCTTATGACACATGTTCAAGGTTGTACATGTACATAGTTTTATGACCAACAACATGATATGCGTTTAAATGTCACAACATCGGGCTTTCTGTCAACATACTTTGAGACATATACCAGTAATTTGCCATTTTATTAGTAAAATGCTATCCTTTTACGTGGATATAAAATATGATATCTAAAAAATTGTTGTAAAATTTGAATATTTTTTTTATTTTTATCAATGAACAGCTAACTCTTTTTAATGTCGGTCTTCTTCCGACAATCCCTCTTGCATCTTATGTATATAATTAAACTTTATCATCCTTTAAAAGACTAAAATGACCGAAAATAAGATAATCAGATTCTTTTTGTTTTTGTAAAATACTTCTAACTTCAAATTCTTTTAAGGTACATGACAACAAGTTTACATGGGAACTTCTTTTTAATTTCATTACCGTCGTTGTAGATTGTAAACATTAAATATATTTCCAATTAATTATAATAAGGAGTTAGAAATTTATAACTAAAACTATGATTGACAATATTATGATTAAATTGCCTAAGACAGACACATAAACTTGGTTTAAAAACACTTTCCGAACATAAATATTGTCTCATACAAACCCGTTTCATTGAGAACTAATATGCATGTTCAACTTACGTTTTATGCTTTCAGAACAGAGAAACTTCTTATCCAATACTATGTTCATTATTTAATCAAACAACATGACATGAATACGTTCAAAAATCCTTATATGGTTTATAATCATATTTCTATTGATACAATGGTCAATGACAATATAAAATTATACTCCAGTCATGCACATTACACAATTGCCAATGTCATCGCATATACAGATAAAATTTTATTCTACAAATTACACAATGGTCAATGCCAATTTAGAATTATACCTCCGTCCTACACATTACATAATGGTCAACGCCAATGCAATGTGTTAAACGTTCGTTCTACACATTAACAATTGCCAACGCCATTGTAAAATTATATTTCTATGCTACACATTACATAATGATCGGTGCCAATGTAAAGTTAATCGTTAGTCTACAAATTACACAATGGCCAATGGCAATGTAGAATTATACTTCCGTTCTACACATTACATAATAATTAAATTAAAAATAATTAAATGTAAAATAAAACGTTCGTTCTACACATTACACCAATGCCAATGTAAAATTAAACTTACGTGATACACATAACATAATGACCAACGTCAATGTAAAGTTACTGTACTTCCGTTCTATATATTACACAAAGGTCAATGTAAATTTAAAATTCTGTGCTATCTTTTACACAAGAGGCATAACAATATAAAACTTATCTGAAATATATATAATCAAACGAAACTTTACTATCAAAATTTTGACTTAAATGTTTAGAAATGAAGTTATTAAAGGAAGAAAGAATGAACAGTATTACTTTTCTTCAATATTTTTATTATATAATGTTTACAAATTTATTTAATTTGTAACTTTAGCCTGCTAGTGAGTAGTGTTTTTTCCAGAATCTGCACAGTTTGCTATTCAATCAGTACATATTTGAAAATGGACAAATGGTCTTATTCATATCGAAAGATGGACAAGTTCATAATTTAAATAGTTAGCGGGTAAGGGTTAACTATATTAAAGCACACGGATAAGCCAGACTGAGCATTTTCGTTTGTCTATATATATTTGTAATTTGTTCATCAATCTCTATACAATATATTATCATAATTATACAATCTAATTCCAAGTGCATTAAGCATAGAAAAGTTTTATTATTTGTCTGCATTTTTTCCTGTATTCATTGTATCGATATTTATGGCCTACCATGATTTAAACGACGATAGACAACTTGATTATTGACCATGAATACTGTTTAAAGTGCATACCCTTTGGGAGTCGTACGGAATAGAAATCATCTTTGTCTGACAATAATGTCTAACTGTTTATATTCCTAATAATTATGGATGCTTCTGTACAACAACCGATTTACTAAATTTGATTAGGGACATTATAAATAGTTATTTCTATAGAATACACACATTGTCTTGTACATAAACTAGTTCCGATCAGGATAGATTGTCTTGATTATAAACAAAGGTCATTTTTTATCTTAATCTTTACACTTCAAGAAGAATAGTCGGGTTAATAAAATAGCCAAAATAGAGAACTTGTAAAATGGTGAAGAAAAAAACAAAATAAACAAAAGTAAGAACCCTGCCCGTGCTTTGCCTTATGCCCTATCCTACTTTTGTTTTGGTGTTCTGTATGGGCTCCTTAGCGTTGGTCCTCTGCTGCTGGGTCGTGTGGGGGTTGCGTTCATCGAACGCCGCCCTTCCTTGATGATCTTGTTTTTCATATTTTGTGAAAGGATCCGCAAGTAGAAAATCATGTATTTTTTAAGAGTTTCTATTAAATTGTTTCTTTCCTCAGCTGTATTTCACAATATTATTAATATACAAACGTATTTGCTAAAATTGAGTTTAGAAAAGCTGATCTTAAAATATCCCTTTTATTAGTAACATAAGTATTCGACAGTCACGGACCTTTGGTCACAGTAGGAATTATATTTGTTACCCCTCCAGACAAACATCTTCGGGTTTGAAACTTTTACTAGAACAATTTTGCTGATAAATAAGTCGTTCTCTAAATGGATTCTCAAGTTCACTTTACATGAAAATAGCTTTAACGCTCCCCCCTGATGAATCCAAGATTTACTCTTGGCAGACTATATTAAAAGTAATCCACTGAGGTATGGCTGAATGTCACAAAAAGTAAATTTTCACAAACCGATAATGATTGTTAACTGCGGGTTAAAATCAGTGATACATTGATATGTGTTCTTTCGCTTGGCAATTCGTTTGAAATATCAAATTTGGACGTTAAATGGCTAAACAAACAAGTTTTGAACAGCAGGAGCGACTAGCGAAAATTGCAAAATTATGAAGTCCGTTCAAAAACTAGAAATTCGCACTTTCTTTCAGAGAGTTTTACCAACAAATTGCGGATACTTCTTCATCTACGTAAATGTTGGTTAAATTTACAAGGCCTATGATTCAGCGAGCAAGTATCTCGATTTCAGATGGCGCAAGTGATTCAAAGACGGCGAAAACATGATCACTGACAAAAGGTGCGAGGGAGAAAGTGGCAAATTATTAGGACGTTTGTAATGTCAATTGCAAAGGTTCTACAGGAGTATGGACAGTCTGCGCATTCAATTCTGACCACACAATTGAATTTAAACAACTTTGTATTTTACTCATCAGGATATATGCGTATTCACAATAAATATACGTAGTTATTATTTGTATTGCATGTATTCTTTCTGATTTGTTTGATAATAAATGCTAGCCGGTGTTCAGTAGATTTACCTCAGATTATAATTGTCACTTGATAAAATAGTTTGTGTAAATAATCATGTTGTTTAAAGTTCGGACGATTTTTGTTTTAAATTGATACAGTAAAAATAGCCAACTGGATCAACTTGATAACACTATCCGTAAACTGTCGAGTTTACTCAAAAATCGCGATAAAGGCTCTCGGACCCTTTTACGGAAAATGAAGCGAAAGGTGGCCGCTTTCTTTATGGCTTCATCATTACAAACTGCAAAATGATTATGGTTATAAGATCTGAAACATAGAACACTGGAAAGAGTACTTCAAGAATTCATTGCGTTGGTGACATTTTTCATTTATATTTTGATGTCATGAACGTCATTTTTTATCATGAGCGTGCGCCGGGTCGCGTACTTGTTATTTATAATTTTCGTAGAATTGTTATTTGTAAACGTATTGTATTGATTTTTGCACTGTATTTTTAGGACATGTTCCAAATTTGTCTCTCGTAAATTAAAATATGTTGACAGTAGAGTCGCAGTTCACGTTTTTCTTAACAGCCCTCGTATGTGTATTTGAAACAAAACAACTTTTAAAAATTGATATGCATAAAATGAGAAATCATATTTCATCTTATTTTGTAATGCATGGAGATAAACATTGTAAAAAGTATCTAGAGTTATAAATCAACACTTGGGTTCAAACACAAGGACATTGATGATGGCGTCTATCAGTTTAACTCATATCTTATAAAAGGTCAGTGCTCTGGTGAATACAAAGTCGCTTACTGTCGTAATGCAGAGGGTAAACTAACAGCACTGTCACTTTTTTATAATAATATTCTTTGCACAACTTTTGTTAATGGCAATGTCTTTGAAATAAAAATAAAGGATAACTTAAAATATTTCAGTTGTGATAATTATCCTCCAATAACTCGATTATTTTCAGCAATTTTTATATTCAATTTCCCTTTGGAGTTCTAAGTATGATTTATGATAATGTAATTTAAAGTGCGATTTCAGAATATCACATTAACATTACAAGGCGTGTCTATTAAATTTCATCACTGGCATTAAAACTTTAATTAATGAAGCATTCAGATGTGCTGTTGTCACATATTTGGGTCTTAATATTCTGTATTGTCAACAGCTTGCATGCAAAAAAAAAGCTTAGTTCACTGACATGTAACAATTTAATTACTGTTTGATAAAATGTTACAAAACTTATCCCAATACAAATTAAATGTAGACTCAAACCATCATGTAAATTGTTATTCATGTCCATAATTTAGTTTGTAAGTACAAAATTAAATTGCTTATTATATAATAAGTTAAATGTGTCATAGAAAATAAATATACGGTTCTGAAATATGAAAACCCTAAGCGGCAAAAATGCGTTTAATGAATCAAGAACTGCACTTGAATGTGCAAATATTCTATACCTGATTCCGCTCCTGTTGTTGCAAAAATGTCATTGCATACAGCGAGTAAAATGCACGTTTTCCATTGATTGGTGGTGTTTGTTTTGCATTTTACAAACAAATTAAGCACAACAGTTATGAACGTGTTTTTCCATTAATGGCGACGTCTGCTCAACCGTTGCGAATAAGTGTGTGAATCTTGCATAGTTACCGTCTTTGGACTGGCCAGTCAGATTGAACATGCAACATCTTTACATTTACCTGTGCAACGGACTTAGAACTTACTCATTTTGCACCTACTTTATTGGATAAAAGTTTTTCTAAATATCAAAATAATACTCATAGGAAATTTTCAATTTTTAGTCGAATTACAACATTTCTCGAATATTTGTTCAATTAAATGCTATTTTTTATGCTATTTTAGTTTGTCCATGAGAATATATAATCGTGTCGGTTGTAAATTCCAGACATTTACAGATATAGTCTATAAACGTAAAAAATCTGGGAAATACAGTGCACAACATGTGACCAGGAAGGCTCTAGCCCCTAAATAATAACGAAGGCCTACCACACATAAATATTGCTTAAATTTATAGAAATATTTTACATTAGCAATTCATTACAAATATTTGAATTCAAAGTCGTTCTTACGTATATAAACCTTTTTAACATGACGTGAAATATTGTTACGGAACATCGGACCTGATTGTACTTGGAAAGTACATTATATTGTCTAAGATTTTTATAAAAACATTTTTTGGTATCAAGTCAAATCGATTGTCAATTCAATATATCATTTAACTATAGTGTCTGGCACAGGAGATATTTTCGATATTGTAACAACTACAGACATTCCACTGTAACCAGCAATAAAGTTGCATCTGACAATCACTATAAACTGGAGATGCAGTGAAACGAGTTTCAAAACATATCTTATCAAACTTTAAATATAAATATAAAACCTGTTTATTAATGTAATAAATTGATAGTGATTAATTTTATGTAGAACGAAATAAATAAACTTGATCGAGTAAATTTAACCTATAAATCATTTCTATTGGAAACTAAATTATGCAAAGCATACTGTTTCGAAAACATTATGAAAAGCAGAGATTGCTTCTTATCTGTTCCCCAAGTAATCGTATTTCACATTAAGATATATACATGGAAACCGATATTAAATCTAAGAGATTCAAGAAAACAAATATATATTTCCAATCGATTTAAAAGCACTTTAATCAGGAAGCCATTGTTCGTCTGAGGAACTGACGCTAAATTAAATTTCTCTCCAATAACTGCCTCTCAACAGAAAATGATTACAGCCACCAAGCTGTCAATATTGACGGTTTAATTATAAATATCACACCATTTTGTTGCTTTTGCTGCTAAATCAATGAAGTTAACATTGAATGGACATGTTTTGTACAAGAAGTGAAGTGTAACTGCATTCCTGTAATTTCTATTTCAAAAGATGCATTACCGATATTACTTTATCACTTTTGGCCTTGCATCTACATACAATGCTTATATCTTTGTATCTTTTATAACATTCTATTAGAAAATCAAAATTAGGAAGAATAGTAACATCTTAAATGGAAACTTTTTCCCCGTAATGAAGTGTCTCATTAACAACGAACGATATGAAACATTCGAGATTTAATTTAACTTGTTAGATTCCTAATGCATTTATAAAACAATATTATAAAACATTTTCTTGATTAACAAGATAAATACAAATAGAGCCATTATTGAAATACGCAATATTACAGCTTTTTCATGCCTTCTTAAATAATTAAGATGCAAAACGTATTTGATTTACGGCTGTTGTGTTGCATTCAAAGAATTAGAAAATATTTTAAATTAGATTTTGTGTTTTATTTATAATTGCCAAATGAGGCAGAGACCAAAGATTTCATCAGTTACCGGATTTTTTTGTTAAACATGTATACTGAATTATCACCAAAATAATAAACTATGTGAAAATTTAATTAGTTTTATTACTTATAACACTAAATTGTGATTAAATTTATAATGGAAGAGAATTCTCATTTGCAAATTACACCGGACGTTTCAATGTCTTTTTTGCCTTTATTGTTGTTTTTATTAGTTCAGTCAGCTTTGTTGTTAAATTAGATGTTGATGTTTTTGTTTTTTTGAAGATCCATTTGTAGCGTGAATTTATCTGCAATAACGTTTTTCCAATTTCTTATATAACCATAAAACTATTTCAAAGACTAATAACTACAAAACACCTAATGTAGAGTTGGAAAGAAGTAAGACACGTTTACAAGAAATCAGAATCATTTTGATGCAACGTTAAAACAAAATCATTAAAATAACCAAAGAATACATTAAAAGGGTAAAGAAAAAAATTATTCAAAAATATTTAAAAAAAAATCATTTTTCACAATTTAAAAGATACTTATTTAAAACAAAACACTCATTCCATTCATGTGTGATATGATTCATATGAACGTTTTTCAGATCAACACAATTATGTATGGCAGATGGAAAAAAACAATAAAATACTTGTATTCTCGTAGATGATTGAAATACACAAACGTTCATTCACCACATACCTCCCGACCATTTTTGTCTTCTATTCGGTTTAAAAAAATCAAATTAAACTTGTTTACAATATTTCTATTTCTCTTAAAGATGTCTACTGGTTGGGGACCACCAAAACAGGACAACCACCAAACCCGGACGGCTTCAAAAATGCTTAATTTAGTATTTTCTTTGTTCAGTGGTTGTCAGATACTTTTTATCAACAATAAATGCATGTTTCTTCTAAAATTAAGTAAATAAATTTATTTCAACCTCCGTAAATGGTAATATTTTAATGTCTATTTCAAGAATGTTGACGTTGAAATTTGGGGGTCAAGAAAGCAATGCCTGACCTCATTTACCAACTATAATCATTTGCAAAGTAAACAATAGAATATCCAAGCCTCAGCATTTGTTGCTGAAATATTTATAACATGATAAAAATCAAAAATTAAAACACCCAAGCTTTTATCTGAATTAAATCACATCATGTACATATATGTCCGGACACATGGTACTGTAGTGAAGACATTTTAGGTAATTTTTATACCCCCCTTTTCGAGCCTCAGATATAAGTGTCAATACAATCAGAAATAGACAAACTAGTTTGTTAGTTAGGAGAAGAACCTAGCTGAACTGTTTCAAATTTTTAGGTCTCTAGGGTAAAAATTATGAAATCTGTACGGAAAAATGTTCAAAAAGTGTCCGATTGATGGTCCCCGACCAGTATAAAGATAGTATGTACCAAATAAATGACTAATTATGTTATTTTCAAATTGGTGCAGTCGTTTTGAAATGGTTATTGTTACATGTCATAGCATCATATTTTTTTCAGGAGACATTTTTCTGAAACGTCGATTTCAATTCACTTAAAATAACAAGAGACACAACTATGATGGGTTTTATTGGAGACTAGCTGATACAGTTCAAGAAACATTATACATTCCAATTGTGTGAAATCATATTTATTATTGATTGAAAGACATTACAATATTTGGTAAAAGTGTAGTATATTTATGTATTTAATGACTGTTACATTACATACGATATATCATGGTAACAAGTTATTGAAATTCTTAACCTAAGCAATTATGACAGAATCTGTGAACTTTTCTTATACTTGTTTAATCGATCAAACCTTGAAAAACAACAACCTATATAACCCAAGTCTGTTGACGTGTTTACTTTAAATTATAAGTGAAAGAATCACAATTAATATGTTTATTGAGTTAATTTCAAGTACCTATGACATGACATGCATGAATTGAGAATCGAAAATGAAAAAACTTTAATAACATGATGAACACGAGAATGATAACGGGAAAATGAACTGTGAGAACATTGAATCATATTCTAAATTTTTCCTCATTTGCCGATATAAAGGATTGATAATTTCAAACTCACTTGTTTGAAGCTTTATCGCTGTAATAACTTTACTACGATAAGAAAAAGTCCAGATGTGTTCATGAATGTTGCAATACAATAATGAGTGTTGCAATAGTATTAAATAAATCAAAGATACAAGTAATAATGTTAAATGAACCAACGTTGTATCTTTCAAAGATGCATGCTTATAAATAAGTTTCATACTCAGTTAGATATCATCGTTATTTATCTACTCTTGGTATCTAATCTTTGAAATAATCATGGGAAAAATAATTAGTAATCTCATGCGTAGTTGGAATACAACATAAAATTTCAAAATTTTAAGTCGATACTTTTTATATTTTGCATTTCAGGAAAATAATTTATTTTTTAAGTAATTATTCTGTACAAAATGCATATTCAAGCAAACAAAAATTAATTATAGTTGTACTTTTAAATTTGTTGAAAGTCTTCATTCCCACAATTTACAGATTTTTGGTGTAATTACCCGCATATGCATGTTTTATTATGTGCTTGTAATTAAAAAGCCACGTGGCTTTTATAAAAATGAATTAATGATACCGTTTGTTAATCTTCTTACAAAACGATCATTATATACTTTCAGAAAATACAAAGTTTGAAAACAGAACTACCTTGACAAGATGTATTCTTTTCTGGCACACTCGTAGTATTTTCCATGCAAATATACAGGATATGACATGAGTTGACATTTAGTATATGAGTTAAATATAATTGTCAACTCAGCGAGCCTAGTTATGTTATAAGTAAACACAGAGACCCCGACGTCAAAAGCCAAATTGTCTTAAGAATAATGTCTATTTTCTTAATCTATAAATCTTGTCTTATTCGACTTAAAGCCTTAGTTTATTTATAGTTCTTGTTTAATGTGTAAGGCTATATTCGTTTACGCTTATTATAAACTGTTACGCATTAAAAGGCCAAATAATTGTAAAAATATAATCAACTTATTTCTGTCTTCTCCATTTAAAGCCGCTTGACTTTTCTCAAACAGTTCATTTCATGTTTTACGTTATTAACATTGTGGGTTTGGTAAAAAATAATGCGATTCTTTTTATAATTGGCCATATTCTTTTCCAATTTTCAGTGAAATATCTAAAGGTTAAAATACTTTAAAAACTTTAAATCGAAATCATTTTTCCGAGATTTTTTCTTAATTAGACAGGATTGTAAAAGTTAAAATTATAAAAGAAATATTTGTGATGCACAAAAAGACGTTAATGGTTTGCTTGATGACCATAAAAATAAAATGTGACATTGAGGAGATATAATTAAATCAAATTAAATTCGGTTTTTGCCGAAATAGGGTTATTTGATAATTGGGTGTCTTTTTTCGCTTCATTCTTTTTTGTTTTGTGTGTTGTTGTTATTGTTGTTGTAAATTTTATTATTATTATCATTTTTTTTTTTTTGGGGGGGGGGGGTATTCAAATTATGCTTATTCACATAAAGAAATAAATTATTGAAAATAAATATTGGTTCTTGTTGCTGGGTCTTGTGGGGGTTGCGTTCATTGAATGCCGCCTTTCCTTGTTGATTTGTTTTCCATAGTTTTTGCTTTGAAACCTGGTATTCTCGTTAGTTACCATCATTCCAAGTAAGTACGTATTCCAAGTAAATTCTGTCACAAAGTTTGACAAAAATATGTGCTTTCTTGACTTAGAATTATGGTTAAATTTTTCGATTAATTAAACTTATTTCCTACACCCTTTGAGGAATGGCTTTGAAAATTTGAAAACTTGTGACTAAAGTGACTATCCTCCCAACTTCCAGGTTAGCACGTATAATAGTCGAACGCGTTGTCTTATGCATAGCTCTTGTTTAAATCATAATTATGTTTGAGGACCTACACAAATGAACTTAAACAGATACAAAATATGTATGTATTATGTGTTTTTCTTTCTTTATATGAATTATGTTAATATAGCCGACAATAATTAAATAAACCTATGTATGTTTGTAGCATATGCTAAATGAAGGTCTATCCGTCCGTAAAGGCATGGAAAGCAGTTTTTGCTGTCGAGTACAGACACTTGACATGCTACCATTCGGGCATATAGAGTTAATTTTGAAGCACAATGTTGTAATGATTTACCTTCGTGCAATTTCCACAGCGTATCAACCAAATAAAAGAATTTTTAGCCGAATGTAGGTCAATGCTAAGCGGTCAATGAGCATTTAAATGTACTGTTACCAGTCAAAAATGAAGGTTAGCCGTGTACAGGGCTATTGATGCCAGTACAGGGCAAGGCCGTCCAATCCGTCTTACCGTAGTAGAGGCTCATGCACGTTAAATATCGTCCATGCATATATTGAAGGGCAAATACCCTCGACTTCTGTAAGGACATTGGCAGAATGTTCGAGGATTGCAATAGTAGCTTAACTCCTATAATACCAGATGGTGGTCGTCTGGTCTCCAGAAAGTGCCCTATAATATAATATTTAGCCAGACAACGTTTAGAAAAATTAAGCCCATCTTCGAATCTCCTATCAATGTTCTTTGCCTTGTCAATGACACGTATCGAGGGGAAGAGAGAAGTTAATATAAGCTAGATTATATCATGGATTAATATAACTTGATACATTTTGACAGTCTGTCGATATTTGATCCTTTTCATTTTTCTTAAGGTCTTGGCTGTATTATATAAAAACAACAAATAAATTTACATATACTAGTTGATTTAAAAATACCTTTTACTTTCAAAAACAAGAAGCAATATATCACATATTTCTTGTTGTTGATTTATATCTAACAAAGAAATAAGCCAAATGTGCTTATAAATCCATCTTTATTGGCAAAATAAAAGTACAATATGAGTGTTGTTTATTGAAAGTCATTTGATTAATATCTTTAACCTATGTCTTACTTGAATGTAAATTTTGGGAAAGCAGGTGTATTTATTGTTACGTTTATTTTTTGTGAGGATGCAATGCATAAATAATTGCACCATTTGATGCTGTTCCGCGCATTTTATTTTGTGTAGCTCATGTGTGACATTTAATCGAATATTTTAATACCCTGTTTATCAAGGTTTTTGACTGAGATAACAGAAATGCTTTGAATTCAATAAAAGTAGTGTTAAATAAAAAAAAATTTTATTCCTGACGTCCATCAGGCAGTGTAAACTTTAAACATTACCTCCACTTTGAAGAGTATTCAAATAAGCTAGAATAAGTGCCAACTGCGTTGTTGGTCAACTGCGTTGACCCGGAAATGTCAATTTTTTTTTCTTTCTATTTTTGTTTTTTATTTGTTTTTTTTAATTATTTATGCATCTTTCATCATATTCGTATTCTATTTGAAATAAAACAATTTTCAATTTTAACTATTTATTGACGCATAATAAATATGATACCTGTAATTTATACAAAGTCTAAAACAATTCAAACGTACATGGTAGAAGTATTATTACTTGATAATAACAATCAACATTCTAAATATGATATTAAACTTTTCGCATTTTTAATAAAAAACAGCATTTACAGCAATGTATTCAATAAGCCATTCTAAATCAGTTAGATGTACGAGAAAGCGCGTTTTTATTGATGAGAAGTGCTACAATTGTAAGCATAGTTTAAGCACTTTAACAAGACATGGCATAATTTGTGCGGTTTGTTATTTGAATGTAAAACATGTTCATGAGGATGATATTGCAACAAATATACAGCTTCTTTATTGCTGAGAAAAGGTCGTTATTATGTCCAAAATTTAGAAAAAGAGACTGAAGTGTTCGTAAGTCCAAGGTGATTTCTTCTTTAATTTTGCATGTTGAAGGGGTCTTTTAAAGCTTGCAACTCGACTACGTTAATTATGCAGTTCCTTATAGTGTCAATTTAAGAGTGTACTAACCTTAATGTAAAATAATTATTTCATTTTTAGTGAAATATGATATGGATGTATTTCATCAGTATGAGCTATGCATCAAAAACACGAATTTTGATTTTCGCCTTCTTAAAAGCACAATTTAATAATAGAATAAAAACAAAAGAAGGCTTAAATTCTGAACCTGTGATAATTATTTTTCAATAATTTGATTATTTTTCTTCAGTTTTTTTTCTTGATTTCCCTCTGGAGCTGTACATGTAAATCATATTATTGTTATTCTACCATGATTTCAAAATAGAACACCATTACAAAGCAGGTCGATTAAATTTCACCACTGGCATTCAGATGTGCTGTTGTTACATATTTTGGTCTTTCTATTCTATTATTAATAGCATGCATACACTATAAAAATTGTGGAAAACAAAATATTGATTCTATATTGAGATACTCAACAAAGAAATGTTTGTTGACTAAATTGTTACGATACAAATTAATTTCATTGCCATACTTTAACAATAAATATATTATGTTTATTATTGTACAGATATATGATGCAGTTTTAAGTAAGAAAATAGTTTAATTAAGAAAGATATGCCAATAAATGCATTATTCTGAAATATGGCAACCAAAAACGGCCCTATAAGTGTTTTGTTTGTTTGTTTGTTTAATTGGGTTTTACGTCACACCGACATATAGCGACGTTCCAGCTTTACTAGTGGAGGAAGACCTCAGGTACCCTTTCGTGCATTATTGCACTGACGTTCCGCAAGCTAGCGGTATAGCTTCCACACATGAAAGAATTCAACGTCCCTGCCGGGATTTGAACCCACAGTGTTGAGGGGCAAGTGGTTTGAAGTCAATGACCTTAACCACTCGGCCACGGCATTATAAGTGTAGAATATATGAAGTAAAAGAGAATACTTGAATGTACTCGTCTGAAATCGCACATAGACGTGCTCATCATCATTGTTCCGCCTTTTTCGTTATCATTGAATGTCACGAAATGTAGCGACTGAAAAACAGTTGTAATTGATTCGATGTGGTTTTTTTCTCATTGTTCTAGTTTTTTTATCCAGCAAAACAAATGATATGAAGAAGAAATAAAGTTGTTTCTTGTGTTGTTATGGTTTATTATTAAACATTCTTATACACATTACGAGTATTTACATAGTTTGATTAAAAGTATCAGAGGAAGATAAGCAGTATGTTTGAGGTTTCAAACGGCTGTGTTAACCTCGTCGATTTATTACAGTCAGTAGAATGTTAGTGTTATTGCGAAACAAATAGGTCATAGAGATACCAACATCATACAAGTATCTTGGTTGCTTGGTTGTTTGTATGAATACTTTGTTAAGTCAAGCAAATTCTTATTACATTGTAACTTTGTTGCTACAGCTTTAATTTACCTAGACAAAAATTGATATTCAAGAAAATGGTTCCTTCAATATTGGATTCCTTTGAAATCAAATTATTAAACTCCCTTAACTTGTCTAAAATTTGTAGTATTGATGTTGATTTTGATTGAATTTGCATTCAGGACTATCTAAATGGTAAGAATATGTAAAATAGTTCGTAGTCACAGTACTTCTAAGTACAAACATTCCGATGTACCCGCCAGACTCGAGCTGTGTATTACGTTTATATAAGAAAACCGAGACGCTAATGGTAACTTAAACATATATAAAACAGGATTGCTTCTGTTTATATTGACAAAGTGGATGGTGTTGATTAATCAATATTCAAATACTAAACATGATTATTTACACAACTTGATTAAATGAAGACGAATAAATATCATATTTTACATAAACATAGCAAAGATATTTTTTTTTCATTCGATGGAAATTGTGTGTAAATGTACTTTTATATACTAACATTAAAAGGTTTATATGTTCCATTGTAATTATGTAATAAAAAATAAATTCAAAACATCAATCTTACTAAGAGGTGCAAGAACAATATTCTCAGGAAGAGTAACACGTAGAATGGTATAATGTTATGATGATGTTATTTGCAGGGATTGCATAAATGACAACTGTTTTATTGCTATAAGTCAAAGTCAATGTCACTGTTACTAAAATAGAAAAAAAATGTTAAAACAAAATTGAAGTTGTATGCATAACTCATTTATGAAGGGATGTATTTCTGAAAGAATTTACATTTACTCATGATATATCATATTAATCTCCATTCAAAAATAGTTAGTAAGTATACCTCTCTATCGAAATGCATTATTGTAATCTCCTGGACGATCCTTATTGTAGAAAACGCTTTCACATTTTATGGTACAAAGTTCTTGTAGAACTGGCCAGTGACTGTGTTACCAGATGGCCAAGACCCTTGAACAAATGATCAGCTAGAAAAACAGATATCGAATATAACATCTTCTTTGTATTGATGGTTCTTTTTGCAATACAAGGTCTTTTTTCGTAACTAGTGTTTACCATAACTTAATTAACTTTCCAACCCATGTTTCATGTCCTGTCAGTGAGTTACAAATAACCGGACGACCACAGTCGTTGTTTTTGGCACATTTAAATGCGCTGTTTCGTTTGCTCCTTAGTGAAATGGAGATACCTACCCTTAAGCAAACTTTTCTTCGACCCAAACGCTTGGTCAGAATCAGATTTATACTTCCATCTGATATACCAGAACAACTAGCTATCTTTTCTACCTTTACCCTGCTGTACTATAGCCTTTACAGCAGCAATGTTTGCCTTGGTAACCTAGGTTGTAAGCCTAGCTCAACAACATTTTTATTGCTTAATAGATGGAAATGTAGTATAAATATTGATTTCATTGCCGTATTACGATTCCTCATGCTTAAAAAGTCCAATTATCATAGATTTAATAGTTTTTAATGTTTTCCGTATGCTAACATAATTTATAAAAATGCCCACGATAGCTTTTATATATAAAATAGCAGACATTTAGGCCCAACGTGAAAACAAAATCAATATAAAGGATAAAAACAGCTAATCAGTTTGTGAACTTAACTCCTGATTGTTAAATAAACGTGTCCTTCCAGGTTTCTTTTTAGGACTGCTTATTGTCAATTCTTAGGTTATTAAGATGATTATTCAAAGTTAATCGACCAATTGTGTTGAATCTATCTGGCCTGACTGCAAGGATGTGCAGCAGTATATATATTTGCTTGCTTTTTATTGTTGGCAATGGCTAATTATTCTGGGTTCCAAGTGGCTAAGGATTAACCAACTATAAACGTCACGGCAAGTCAATATTGCCATTACTCTTAGTTATCTCCTGCCGCCTTCTGGGCAAAATATGCAAATGCTGAGGAAATGGATATTATTTAAAAAACAAACAAAAAACAATGAATTCCAAGAAAAAAGCAAATAATGCTATATTTCTTATCATAAAATACAATCGAATGCTTTAAACACTTATAACTTATGACTTAACTCATTTTTAACAAACCGGTATAATACATAATTGACTGAGGTGTTTAACTGTGGATTTATCAAAGTCATTTCTGTGATCGGAGCAATGTTGCAATGTAAGAAGAAACAATGACATTTGTATAGTTATAGTTATAAAATGGTAAGAGAACTATCGGTTCTGTGTGGCTTGACTGAGTTATGTAAACGTTTCCCTTTCCTGCTGACCTTCTCTATCATATAGTATAAGTGATGCACCAAATGATTTACAGTGCAACCTCTGTATTACGGTGTTCTTTAGAGCAATTAGCTGAATACAACAACAGTTTCAATCATTCCTAAAGTAAAACTTCACAGAAACTTTAACAGCAACAACTCTCAAAAATCTATACATTTGCAAATAAATAATTGTGGATTTTGTGTTGCTGTTATTGTTCCCTCATGTGAATGATTATTAATCCCCCCCCCCTTAATGCTCTGAAAATAATTGGCTGTATTATATATCACTTCATGGGCCAAATAAATTTGTTTTTCCAACTATAAAATGTATGGTCTATATCTATCAATTTGTCAAGGGATAAAATAGATAGCAAACGAGGTATATCAATCTAACAAATTATATGCCTGCTTTTCAGACTATTTTGATTAGTTCTTTATCATGGAATATTAGGCAGCGCAATGTACTGTTAAATACTATACCGTTTTTGACATATTATCTAATACCAGATATAATTTGATGTCCTACGTTGTAATATGCTCATATTTGTTGTAACAGATGTATACTTCTGTATAACATTGTTATTATGACTCAGTTTTTTTCTTCTTAAAATTGTTTGATTTCAAATAAACAGAATTATGTTTGTCGGATAAGGTCTTCAGGAATCATTACATTAATACACGAAGCAACGTCAAGTTTTTACAAGGCAAGGTTGTTTGCCATGCGTATTGCTATGTAGTATTATTATATTTATGCTATGGGCGTGAGGTATGTTGCACTTTTTCATCATCCCTCATGTACAGACTCAGCTAAACTGAGTCTGCTTTTTTATGTAATTTGCTTCCGGGGGATCACACTGTATCCATTTTTTTTGTTTTACTAATCAATGTAATTGCTTATGACACATGTTCAAGGTTGTAGATAGTTTAATGGCCAACAACCTGAATTTGTTCAAATATCACAACATCGGGCTTTCTGTCAATACACGTTGAATCATATACCAGTGTTTTGCCATTTTATTCGTTAAATTCAGCTATCCTCTTACGGTAATATAAAATACGATATCTAAGAAATGGTTGTGTTTGACTATTAACTTTCATTTTATTCATAAAAAGCTTTCTTTTTAAAATCCATTGTAAACAGGATAAGGGTTAATTATTATATGGATATAAGTACATGGATATTCTAGTATTCTCTTTTTATAGTATCAGTTATTTGTTTATCAAGATCTTTACAACATTTGTGACATATTGTACAATCAGATTTCATGTGCATACTTTTTAAAAGCATAGAAGGTTTTATAAATAATTCTGTCTGAATTTTGTCCTGTATTCATAGTCTCGATATCTATTGTCTACCATGATTTTAACATCGATAGACAATTTGATTATTGACCATATATACTGTTTAGATTGCATACCCTTTGGGAGTTGTTCGGAATAGAAATCATCCTTGTCTAACAATAATGTCTAACTGTTTATATTCCTAATAATTACAGATGCTTCTGTACAACAACTTATCCGATTTACTAAATTTGATTAGGGACATTATAAATAGTTATTTCTGTAGGGAACACAAATTGTCTTGTACATAAACAAGTTCCGATCAGGCTTGATTGTCTTGATTATTAAGTAGCGTCATATTTTGTCTTTGTCTATACATTTCAAGAAAAATAGCCGGGTTATAATGGAGAACTTGTTAAACGAAGATAAAAATCAAAAGCAAGATACCCGTCCGTGCTTTACCTTGTACCCTATCCTACTTTTCTTTGGTGTTCTGTTTGGGCTCCTTGCCGGTGGTCCTCTGATGTTGGCTCGTGTGGATGTTGTGTTCATTGAACGCTGCCCTTTCTTGGTGATCTTGTTTTTACATTTTGTGAAAGGATTCGTTAGTAGAAACAAAAGAAAAATCATTTGAAGTTTTGTTTTCAAAGAGTTTCTACTCAATTTCGTCTCTTACCTAGGCTGTATTTCAAAATGAAACATTAATACATGTATATACTATTGTTGATAACGTGTTGGCTACAATTGAGTCTAGTTATTGTTATTTCAAAACAATCCTTTTATTAGTCACTCGGACATATTTGAAAGCCATGGACCATTGGTGACAGTATAAATTATATTTTTACCCTTCCAGACAATGCTTAAGTACACACCATATGAAAACAGCTTTCAATTCCGCCTTGATGCGACAACCTTTGCCACACACCAGTTAAGATACAGGCCAGCATATACAGCTATGGAGTTGACCAGACTGTACAGTCATGACTGACCATATTTAAAGTTTCATCTTGTCAAACACAAATACTATAAAGTAATATTCATAACACTAAACACATATAATGCATAATATCGATATTTACATGATTTCCAAACAACTAGTACAGGCTAATAGCTAACTAATATCTAGTTATTTCAAAGATAATCAAAAGCAGTATGATGGAAAGCTTGTCTAATTTCTGCCATGATAGAGAAGCTACCAATAGCAATATTATATAATTACATTTAAGAGATACATGTATAACACAAATTAAAGGTTTGATGTATAATTGAGTTTGTATTCTAGTTCCTTTGGACGTACATGTAAATAAGAATACGGACATTAATTGACTTTAATTGACAATTTATACTCAGAACAACTCAAGACTATACATGAATGACAAGAACTTAATATTATTCAGGTATGCAATTTGATAAATATGAATTTGCAAAATTTGTAATTTGTTAAATATGAACTTAAAATTTTCCGATTGCACATGAACAAATAATGTCTCAAATACATTTTTGAAACTAAAAGAGGGCTGGCTGGTTAAGGTCGTTGACTTAAGACTAATTGTCCTTTACCGTTTTATAGTTAAATCCCGATAGGGACTTTTGATTCTTTCATGTGAGAAAGCTATCCAGCTAGCGCATGAAGCGTCAGTGGTTCTGCCCAGGTGCCTGCTGCTGCATGAGGCAACTGTGGTCTTCATGCGCTAGTAAAAGCTAAAGTCGCCATATCACCTTTACTGTGTCAGTGTGACGTAAAACCAAAAGCATAAATAAAACGGAAAAGGTTTAAATTAAAACGAAGGCAGATGGCATCTGTTCGCCAAAGGTACATAAAATATTTAATGCATTTAAATACATCTTATTTAAGCACTGATGAATGTTAATTGTTTTAATATTTGCCATTACTTTATAACAGAGTATGGCTGTAGATCAAATATTTTAACAATAATTTGATTGCATGCATGTTATACATAGTAATAACTGATTGACTTAAAACAAATGTTGATTATCAATAACGTAGAAGGAAACTGAAAATAAAAATTCAATTAAGATCTTAATCAGTTAATTTATTATGTCATGGTTAAACACTTACCCAGTCTAATTAATCTAATTGAATCACATAAACATCAGTTACTTAATTGACTAAGTCCATTTTCTTTCTTCTATTTGAAATTGTACTTATTAGTCTTGCTAAATTATTTTATTTAGCATTTTTGTCGCTAAGAACTTTTACTTAATTATTTGTCGCAATGGTAAATGTCATTATATTATTCCAACAAAAGTGACAATATCTATGGACAAAAATGTAAAGTACATGAAAAAATCAGCTCTACAGAAATACTTCTTGATCAAATCAGATGTGTTTGTCCTGTTTAATAATTGATCTTGCATGAAATGTAAAAAAAGGGTTTTTTATAATTTGTTATTTCAGTACATTAAAAATGTTTCTACACAATTATTTAACATGTTTAGACAAATAATTGTATGGATATTATTTTTTGTCATACATAAACAAGCTCAGTCAGATTTATTTTGCGATTTTGGGGTATTGAATCGTTCGAACAATTTAATTTTTTTCCAAATTTATGCATATTCTATTTAAACAATATGATAAATATGTAAATATTAATCAGGAAATTGGCATTTTAAGTATAAACACACAAACAAAACATGTTTATTATTCAAATCAAGATTTCTTTTTCACTTCTGTATCACCAATTCTCCTTCTAAAATTGCCTTTAACATTGTTTGATCGTTTCGGAAACATTCAATGAAAATATAACTCAATGTGAAAATTGTATGACATCTAAAATAGTTGTTTAACACGGAATGATTGTAACAGTTCTATTTTGATCAAACATTTAACATTAAATTTAACAACAATTGACAGCTGTCATATATAGCATAAATATTGTTTATATTACCGTGTCTCTTGAGCGCATTTTTTTGGAAAACTTTTTGTATTAAATTATTTTCGGTCAGTGGCAATGATATACAGTGGTCTCTGTATATTAACCTTATCAGTATTTCAAGAACATTGTTTTCGTTTTAAGTGATAACATTTAATTAGATAACTATAAGTCATATATAGTCGATTTTACTGGAGACAGAAGTATATATTTAATGATTAACTTGTTATGATGGAATGGTCTGTACATAATAAGATTGTTACAAAACAAAAAAAGCAAATGAGACTCAAAATGTTTACGTACATTACTTAACAGTGAGTACCGCCTCCGAGGTCGAGGAACTAGAGTCGATGACTTCTAATCCAGTTGGTGTGGGTTCGATCCTCAAGAGATGTTTTGGTAGTTAAGCGCGGAGGAAGGTAGTCTAGTACTGGTGTAACTCTCAAGGACCGATGGTTAGGAAACTACTCGCCTATATGATTTAAATACTGTTAGGAAAAGGCGTAAAATGAAACAAACAAACAAACAGACAAAACTTAACAGTGGCTTAAAAGACTCTTAGAAATGTATACAAATATTTATCCATTTTTCATATAGTTAACAATTGCTCAGTTTAATTGTCAATAGTCTTTTTTGGTACATGCACTAACTACAGTTATTTATAAGATTTATCCCCCAATCTTAATACAGAACGAAATATTCCTACAAGATGTACTCATATTTATAAGATATAACAGCAATAAAACAAGATTGTTACTTTGTGTTTTGTATAAAATACAAAAATCCTTAAAGAGCAATGAGACAAAACTGAAAGATGAACCTTGCATGTACAGTCTTATATTGAATATGTTCTGTTCAGGAAAAATAATGGAAGACAAAATATCTCTAACGCTCCCTGGCACCGGTTAAATCTGTATCTATTCTTCAATATCCGCCGTGTCGTATTTAAACGTATTAAACTAGAATAAATGGAAAAAGAAAATATTCAAAACTTAGACATTTTTTGTCTGTAAAACATAATCATAGAAAACAAGTTCTATGATTCTTGCGATATATGGTCTCCTAAACACAACCCACCATCGATAAAATATGTTGACATTTTCGTAGCTTATTTTCTCTTAATCTACGTCTTGCTTAAGAAGATTATTTGCTACATTTAGGATAAAAATGTTATATCATTTTCATAATATTTCTGCTAAACCAATTTGTGTTTTCTAAAGACATTGTAAATTTTCTCGTTAACCTTCTGTCAAGTCGTCCGAATTTTTCTGCTTTAGCTATTTCCACGTACACTACAGACTTGTGTCTTTGACGAATGGTATTTGACGGTATTTCACTGCTTTTGAAGTGGTATGCAGCATTTATAGTGTACATCGGCAAAATTCGAATATACATCAAAATCCTTCATATATTAAATGGTAACTTAAAAATGTTGTTGTTGTTGTTGTTGGTGGTGGTGGTGGTGCTGCTGCTGCTGTTGGTGTAATAAATAATAGGATCTAATGTTAAATATAAAAGCACTGTTTGAGCGTTGTGTTAAATTAGCTTTTAGTACGAGATTTTTAAAGTTTTTACGAAATGTGAATTTCTGTCACATTTAGAAAATCTGAATAATGAAAATTCAAACTTTGAGTTACACTCAATAGTCTAATCAAAGTAAATAAAAAGGTTAAACTATAAGCAACAGAAACAAATAGTACGCTCCACGAAAGAACATGTATAGATAAGTGTTAATAAAAAAATCGCATGCTCAGCGTTTTACCGTTTTGAAATTATTGACTTTTTAAAATAGCCTTTTTATAAAAAAATTCTAATGGCCACAACCGTATACCGTACGCCGTTTTTGTTATCTCCCTTTGTTGCTCTCCAAGCAGAAGTTCGCACGCGCGAGGAATTCGAAAGTGTAAACAGTCGACGTTTTCACAGATTTTTTGCCTTTGGAGACAGAAAAAGGTAAATTATTGATGGTTTTGAAAAGATAATACAATGCAGAACATGCGTTTCATATAATCTTCTTTTAAATTATTTTTTTCCAAACATTTAGAACTCAAAGCATGTTGATGACCTTGGTAATGTCTCACGGGGCTGGAGGCAGATATTTCAGATTTCTGGTGTATGTTTATCTCTCTTATGCTTATATTAACTTTGTTTTTTGTACAAACTAAGAATAATCACGCAGAGTGATTTTTTTGGCAAAAAATATTGTTCCGGGAAGCAAACGCTCGTTGGTTTTTTTAAACTACGGAAGCGGATACGGGTCAAAAGTACGTTTAAATCAATAAAATTATAACACATTTTTTTCGCATTTTACAGTAAAAGTTTGCATTTTTTAGTAAACTTTATCAACATTTTCAACAATTGACTAATCTTGCTGCTGTTTCTTCGCATTTTAGCGTGAACAACTAAATTGAATATACATTTAAATACTGATGAATCAAATACAGTGGAGCCTTGCTAATCCGAACCCTTCTAATCCGGAATCCTTTCTTATCCGAACGAAGTGTCCGGTCCCGATTTTATTCGGTCTATTTTCAATAGTAAAAAACCTCTCGGATCCGGAACCTGTCTACTCCGAATTCCGGACGATTTTTTCAATTTTTGTTCTTATTTTACTCTAAAATTTACCACTCGGATCCGAACAGATTTTGCCAAATGTCACACCTTCTTTTAAAATAACTAATAATCGCACATCTTGCAGGTGTTAACATATACCAAACTAATAAGTGTCATTTCGCTTGATAAATGGGTGAAACGTATGATCTGTGAAGGTGTGAACATTACACTTTTATTGCCTTGATATCTTCTATAATTGCTTAATTGATTGTTTTTCGTCAGCTTCTATAAATATTTTGATATAATTCAAAAGAAATATCTTTTAATCCTTTGTAATGGATTTAATGATACGTGATTAAGTAATGAAAATTAATGGAAACTGTCAGTGAGTTCGGATAGTCGCTGAATCGGATAAGAGTAAACAACAATTGACAAATGCTGGTACGAATATTTAATCATGTCTCTGCCTCCTGTTTAACATCGTAGGTTAACTTACGCTTGAGGACATAATATTTTTGCTTATTTATTTATTTTTATTTATTTCTTTATTTTTGTATTCACATGTATTAAAATGAACGATAAGAGACTGCAAAAATAAAATAACTAAAATGCATTTTCAAATGCATTCCCGTTTTCTTTCCTTAAACTATTTTGCAAATAACATGAAAAAACATGTTAAAAAAACCTTCTAATTCGGAAACCTTTCTAATCCGGAAACCTTTCTAATCCGAACTTTTCTTCTGGTCCGGACGAGTTCGGATTAGACAGGTTCCACTGTAACTTTCAATTTAAATTCAAATTTCAGTATCAACTATATACATTGTTTTTCACATGTAATTATATTAGTAATATTTAACATAATAACATATTTATCAGTTAAACTATAGGATGTACATGGAAATCACACATATTTATTTATTTATTTTAAAGTGTAATTATTTCACTTAACCCTGATATTTTCATTATTAAACAGAAGATGGACTGTCCAATTTGCAAGGAAGAGCTTGATCCAGACGACAAGAGTATCTCTGCTAAACTGCGTGAAAAAGGCTGTGTAACAATAAATGCATATGCTGAGAAAAACCAGGCTGAATGGAGAGTAAATCCTGGAGACTATATCCATAAAGATTGTAGAAGAAATTACACACATCCAAGAACTCTTAAAGAAATTACTGACAATAAATCCCCAGCAGAATTGCAACCTTATACCAGGTCAAATTATAAATTTGATTTTAAAACTAATTGTCTGTTTTGTGGTTCTCCTGCAAAATTAATTAAAGTAAGTGCAAATCAAAGAAAACGAAGTCCTAATGACGATGTGTACCCAATCACAGAATTAGAATTTCAGGTGACAATTGACAATGATATCAAAAAGAGAAATTATGACAACTGGGCCCAGCAGGTATTTGGTAGAATTTCCCATGTGATAGATTTACCAGCAGCAGATGCTATCTATCACCAAGCATGTAGCTCCAATTTTCGAACTGGTAAAGGAATACCTAAACGTTTTTCAGGAGAACAATTAGATGGCACTAGTCCATTTAAGAAACAAAAGATAAGTCCTAAGTGAACCCCAGTTGACGTTATGGAATCATTTATAAGCGTAACTAAATATATTGAAGGCAATGAGGGAGTTATTCTTACCATTGGTGAACTTACCACAATGATGGAAAGTCTTTGTGGTGATCGTGCATACTCTATTCCTCATATGAAAAAGAAGCTTTTACATCATTTTGGAGATTGTATATCAATAATATCTAAAGAAGGGAAAAGCCGACAAGATTATGATGACAAAAACCGCGTCTGTTATTTTAAATGAATTTTCAGAACAACAATATGGTTTGACAGTGGAAGAGAAGAAAACGAAAATCATTACAACCGCAGCAAAAATTGATCAGATCTGACATTTGTTCAATGAAGTGACCAGAAAGTATTATCCAACTCCATCACATGTGTCATCTATTTGATGAAAATGAAAATGCTGTACCAGGTAGTATATTTGATCTTCTCTCAAACTATAATTCCAGATAAAAGAGGAACTTAAGATGATTTCTATTGAACAAGCTATTATACAAGCATCTAGACCTAGAAGCGTATTGATGCCTTTACAAATTGGGGTCGGTGTCCAAATGCATCATCATTTTGGCTCAAGGTTTCTCATAGATTTTTTGCACGAGCTAGGATTTAGTTGTTCTTACTCAGAGATTCAGAGATTTGAACGAAATGCTGCAAGTACTTTAAATACCACAATTCCAGGTTTCTTTCCCGGAAATTTTGTGCAATGGGTTGCAGATAATGTGGATCACAATATTGGGACTATTGATGGACACAATACTTTCCATGGCATGGGTATTATTGCCTGTACTACACCTGGTTCATCTGTAAGAATACCAATACCAAGAGCTGATTTGTCAAAAGATCTTCCAGAGATCAGACAAATCAATGTCAAGTACTTCAAATATCCAGACCATGAAATGGAAAATCTGATCTATTCTGATTTAACAGCGATAGAAAACACAGTGAAGACAGGAACTACTTTGGATTTCTTTTCTAAGGTGATATGGCCTTACACACGAAGAGACCCTCATGGTCTGGATTTATGCAAACTTACAGCAATATTGGAAACTATCCCGGTACAACTAGCATAACATTTATGCCTATGATCGATATGAGCCCCAGCGATCCAACATGCGTAAGTTCAACTTTACATTTTGTATGTGAACAATCTAAAAAGTACAATGTCACACCGGTTATTACTTTTGACCAACCGCTCTTCCAAAAGGCAACTAATATCATTCATTTCTCGGACGAATCCAGTGCTTAAAAAAGAATTGTTCTTCGTCTCGGTGGTTTCCACACAGAGGTGAGTTTTCTCGGCAGTATAGGTTACATTATGTCAGGATCTGGATTACAGTCGGCTCTTGAAAAGATTTACGCTCCGAATGCGGTAACACAGATGATGTCTGGTAAGGCATACGCAAGAGCTATCCGAGGACATTTTTTATTGGACACAGCACTTCATGCAAAACTGATGAGCCAAACGTTTGAGACTGACAAACTTGCTATACCAGGAGAAGTCGAGCAATTAGATGACATTGATGAGCCTTGTGTAACAAACAAGGATGACAACAACTGGCTAGAAGAGCTTTCTATTCTATATCAAAAGCTGGAAACGAAAAACATAACAGTTACAGATTTAAGTGAGAGTATGATATTAAGGCAAGTTCTTGAAAGAGTGAATAATATGAAACAGAAATTGGAAAGCAATCGGACAGCTAAGTTATGGTTCACATACATGGAAATGATTGCAATTCTACAAGATTTCATACGAGCAGAACAAACTGGCGATTGGGTAAACCATTTGGATGCATTAAAGAGAATGCTCCCATATTTTGCGTCTTCAGGGCACTTTCTTTACCTCAAATCTTACAGAAAATGTTGCGGTTAAAGGAGGAACATCCGGACGTTTACAAACAATTTTTGGACGGGAATCATTCAGTCAGAAGGAGCGATAGGTATTGGGGTGGACTTTCGACTGACCTCACAATAGAACAAGTTCGAATGAGATCCTTAAAAGCGACAGGCGGTATTACTAGAGGAAGAGGTATGTCTGAGACGCAGCGAACAGGTTGGTTGTTATCCATGCCCGCATGCGCAGAAATAGGTAATGCCATGCAAGAATTAACAGGATGTAACTATGGCACAAGTGATCAACACAGAGATATCAGTAAGGCGAGATGTTCGAGAGACGAAACAGACACGAAAACACTGCTATCCTTTATAGACGAGCATTCGCCATTCGACCTTACAAACAAATCTTTGAGAAATATTGAAAACTGGTGTTACAGCTAATGAAAAATGTTAATGTAGATACAGCAAAAGGTTTTAGGAGAGAGAGAATAATTGCAAACATGACCGGGGAAACCTTTTGGACCAACCATTTCAAAAGATCAAAGTCATTACTTTAAACGAAAGTACTTCCATCAAGATATCAGATGAAGTCATAATTGAGATAGATCCTCAGTTGCTTTTTTCAACGCTTAACTACAATAGCAGTAGATTTTATGATTGACATATCAGAAATATTCAAATTTTGAACTGAGTACATTCCCTTCGTCTTTATTTGAAAATAATGGTCATCCTAGCACAGGCAAATAAGCACACTCTTGCTGATGCAATATGGAAGCTTTGGTGAATGTAAAGCTATCATTAACGAAGTAGTGAAAAGTGATAAGTCTATGTGATTTGATGGTGGATCGTTATTTGCAAAGATAACTTGGCGGAAGGATGTAACATTTGCTTGCATATTGCAACCAGTACTATGAATACTTGAATCAGCGGTACTTGGGCTCAACTATCGTGGTTGTATTTGACGGATATTTGAATGGCCCATCGATAAAAGATATTACACATGAGCGAAGAAACACTGGCAAAGTTGGAACTTGAAGTTTTCTTTACTGCGGAAACCCCCCTTTAAATCCAAAAAAGATGAGTTCTTGAAAAAAATGTTTCAAACAAACAAAAATTTATTTTACCTGCTTGCGAGACTATTTATGCAGAATGGGTTAAATGTTATACATGCAAATGGAGATGCAGATTGTCTGATTGCGATAGTACTGCAGTAGACTATGCAGAAAACAAAAATGTCTTTGTGATTGGAGAAGACACGGATCTCCTCGTCTTATTGCTTTATCATGTTTTCATCCAACAAAATGGTGTTACTTCCGATCTGATAAAAAATCAAATAAATCCTAAAGTGTGGGACATCAAAAAGACACAAACACTGCTTACTCGAGATATATGTAAAATACTACCGTATATACATTGCTTTTGACGGGTTTGCGATTTCTACATCAGGTATTAACGGCATAGGAAAAGCGAACAGTATTTGAGAAGCAGTTAAGAACGAATGAGGAGCGAAAGAAATCGGCAAGCAGATGTTTAAAAACCTGATAATGTCACCATGAGGAAGTCATCAAAACTTATCTGAAAAAGCTCTTGTTCAAATCATTTGCAGGCCCCAGATGTGTATATGTGACCTTGGATTTACTCTTCGATATCTTCCAGGTTTGCCTCAAAGGTAATGACGAGTACTGTATTGCGTTTTCAAGTCAATACTCTGCCGTACCAAACACTTCGAACCGCCACCAAAATTATCACAATCAAAGCGCACCATACTTTCAAACACAAGTTTGGATCGGAAACACTTACCTTAGATCCACTTAGTTGGGGCTGGGAACTGACTAACAAAGGCATGTTAAGGCCAATTCGAACATCTCTGGCAGCAGCCCCAGAACAATTACTGAAAATAGTGCGCTGTAATTGCAAATCAAACTGTGAGTCAAAAAGGTGTTCCTGTCTGAAACATGGATTAAACTGCTCGGTCGGATGTGGATCATGTCGTGGTATAAATTGCTCTAATTCCGTGAAGATTGCAGAGAATGATATTGAAAACGATATTGACTAAATAAATAATGTACGTCGCTCAGTGCAAACATTGAAGTATAGCTAGATATATAGTAGTAAAGAATATAGTGTTCAACACGTTTAGCTTCACCAGAACTTGAAAATTTCATAGTATAAACTTTTTGAACTTGGGGTTGCCAATGATCAAAGATATACAACATAATACACACTTTGAAATTCAATTGATAAACTCTATAACATGGTAGAAATCATAATTGGCAATAAACAATGCCTGTTTAGTATAATTCATATATGTGGTTGACACCATAATTGGCAATAAACAATGCATGTTAAGTATAATTCATATATGTGGTTGACATCATAATTGGCAATAAACAATGCATGTTAAGTATAATTCATATATGTGGTTGACATCATAATTGGCAATAAACAGTGCCTGTTTAGTATAATTCATATAAGTGGGTGACATCATAATTGGCAATAAACAATGCATGTTTAGTATAATTCTTATATGTGGTTGACATCATAATTGGCAATAAACAATGCATGTTAAGTATAATTTCATATATGTGGAAGGACATCCATAATTGACAATTAAACAGTGCTGGTTTAGTAAAATTCATATATGTGGTTGACATAATTGGCCAATAAACCAATGGCATGTTTTAGTTTAATTCATATATGTGGTTGACATCATAATTGGCAATAAACAGTGCCTGTTTAGTATAATTCATATATATGTGGTTGACATCATTAATTGCGCAATAAAACAATGCCTGTCTAGTATAATTCATATATGTCGTTGACATCATAATTGGCAATAAAACAATGCCTGTCTGTATAATTCATATATGATTCAGGACTTTGTTCTTGAAACACATTATTTTTTTATTTATTAACCAAAACGCAATAATTAATTGAATACTTTGTCATAATGTTGTATGCTCTTCGGGTGTTTAATATGTTTTGTGTCATATTATATATACATGTAATTTTTTCATAGATTGTCTGTAATTGAATCTACATTACATTTAAAATGGATTTAAATGGTTTATTTTATTCTAATATAATAATGTATGTGTAAAGTTTCGGTATATGAATATGATAATATATTCCAATATTTTTGCGCATGTCACATTCATGACAGAAAGTTCATATATGTCAATTGTTATTGCCATTTGAACTATTTGACATTCACATATCAATATGCACATGTTAACATTGTTATGATATAGGAATGAAAAAAATAAATAATCACATTGATTAACGATGATGTGATATTTTTATTGTTTATTTGGTCACTTTTAATGCAAATGTTAAGTTGCTTGTATCAACATTTGTATGAAATAGTGGGTGGGGTACATTTTTTTACCCCGTCAAAAAGTAAACAAATGCTTTAAACAGCTTGAAAAATACCCACAGTAGGGCAATCACACATTATAGTAGCGAGTTCAAACAAACAGTGAAGAATTAAAGCCTTTAACAGTAATACTATAGGCCTATAGGCGTTGTACAAGGCTTTTTTTACATTATCATTTCACTCAAAAATCGGGATTTGGGACCTAAAATCAATGTCATTTTTCAAAAAAATGGTACGTGCAATTTTTTGCGATTTTTTTCACATCATCGTTCAAATGTTATAGGTACTTGTTACAGAAGTTTTGTTTCTGTTGCTGATAGTTTAACCCTTTATGGAGTTTTTTTCGGAGTTTGATCAGCCTACAAAAGGAGAGATAATTATACATTGATTTTAATTACAGTCTACAGTAGTATATTCATTGTAAAAAAATAAAACTTTGCTTTGAAAAATTTTTTTTAAAACATTGCAATATGGGAATCCATTTTTCGGTCAACAATGTTTATTCTAAACTAAACATTATATTTCTACTATTAACTGATCATTCTGACGGGAACCAACCACACCCGATTCATAACATTACTACATTTTGACTACGCACGAAAAGAAATAACAAACTTTATTGGAAACACAAATTGCCTTAAACTGTTGATTGGTTCTCTAGAATGATATATTCTGATTGTCTGTAATAGTTTAAAATCTATTTATATCTAAATATGTTTCATAGAATACCTCTGGGAGATAAATATAAGGATAAATATATTTGCAAAGGAAAACAGTCAAGCCAAATCAAATTTTAAACCGTTGTATATATATTCAATAAACTGGGTAATTTCATCAATTTATGACCTTTACTATAGATTAGTTTTGAGAAGTATTCAATTAAATATATGTATGTAAATGATGCCTTTCTGACATTAAATGTCCTTCATATTACCATTGTTCTTTTACCAGAGTGGATTTTGACATGTCTACTTAATCTTCTTTTTAATCAGTATTACTTTTTTGTACAGCTAACATTGATAGTTCAATAGGAATACTTTTCACATGTTTTTGCTAAATGAATGAATCATAAGCACGGATATTTCGTATCGGCAATTTAACTGTCTAATTGGGAGGGTTCTTTTTATTTCCATTGCTCTCTACTTGATTGTCTGACTCACTGCCTTGATTAAAATAAATTCTCTGAATAGTGCAAAAGTGAGCAGTTTACACTGTTCAGTAATGCATACAATCTGAAATAAATAAAACATACTTCATCATTTTCATGTAGAGTGTATATTTTCTTATATTACTTTAGTTAGTGTAAACAAGAACAAATGGTTGTCGTCTTCATACTGCCAACAAGTTTTAATGAACACAATCGCTACATGATTCACATGTGAAACGCCAATATTTTTTCAGTAGCGCGCATATAGCTTCAAACAATTCCAAATTAGAACCTATTGAAGTCTCTTTCAGTCTCGCACAATACCAAGAACTTTGAAGTTTGGAATATCGAGCCCATGGTTTGAGTCCACCCAGCAGGACAGTGGTGTGGGAAATACCGGTAGGATACCCTTGCATTACAAATTAAGCTCTTATTCTTCTATTTTAGCGCAGATCGGTTACAGATATGAAAAAAATATCAACTTGCTTTTCTCGTTCGTTATTCCATTACACTCCGTGGGGTTTTGCGGCTGTAGATAAAAATGGCGTCGACGCAGCGTAGAATGACCTAGCAATATTTCTATTATTTTTTTATCTTCATTATTCTGATTTATTTTTAGTTTGAGAGGGAAAAGAAATCTGTTTTACCCTGTATTAATATATATAGATTTAAACTGGGATATGTTCATTTCGGAACTTACAATTTTATATTAAGTTCAAAGTTCAGTGTTTTCAAGGCATTCAAAGAAATTTTTGAATTAATTTTGTATTTATTGCCCAATATATAAAAGGTGTTACTGTCTGACAAATATCGTAGCATCTGTAAAAGGGGATATAAATCTTCATTATGTAGTTTAAGCGAAAGTGAGTTTGTTATCTTTCTTTCACATGTTCCAGATATACTAATTTGCATTGTATTTTTTAATCATTTGGTAAACCTTATTTGGAACATTATTAAAGTAACGCCATTGCATATAGCTCATTCTGGAAACTAGCATAGCAGTTGTGCATATCAGAAAAATATAACATAGCATAGAAGCAAAGTGTGGATATGCACGTTTTGTATGACATTTTTGTCAGGTCATGGTCAATGAAACTTAATGTGTACTCTTTAAATGTATCATCACACTTACCTTGACAAAAATAATTATACTCAAAACAGTCAAGCTTTGATACATACAAAATATAACCAGAAGTTAAATGGAATGTATTATGGGAAAAAAAAAGAAATTTAGATAAACTAGCAGTTTACCAACTCAATTTAAGGTGGTATCGTGCCCATCCAACAGTAGATGGTAAGTGTGCAAGAAGAAGTCAAAATAACTTCACACTTTTACACTATCTGTTCAAGGTATCATTAGGTGACTTTTTTCATCAGTAATGTAAAGTAAAACAGCAGGGTGTTAAAGATCACATTTTATTACCAATGTATTACATAATATAACACAATTGGTGTTCCTTTGAAAGTGGATTGGCAAGGCGGTAAGTGTCAAACAGACTGACACGTGACCGGTTGCTATTTGCAAGCTACTTATCAATATCATTCAACCGGGTCGTTTTAGTACCATGACATAGTTAATTACTTAAAATAATGAAAATGATTAATCGTTATTTAAGTTATTTTTATTTATTCCAATCTCATCAATGTGTATTGATTTCTGTAAAGTAACAAATAGTGTACGTGACGTGCATTTCCATGTGTTACAAGGAACCGGACAAAATGTGTGTTATTCCACCACCCATCTTAACTTCACAGAGTTTGAAAATTATTTAAATATATATCATGTGACTTAAAAAATTTATGTTTGGTATCTCAGTTCAGGTTGGATAAAGGATAAAATTAGCTAAACTGAAAACTTAAAATGCTTTATATCACGTGTTCCGACTTTTTTCAGAATGATATTTAACCTCCATTTTAAATGTTAATGAAATCTATATAAAAATGTTATTTATTATATGTAATAAAAATATTTTTTTTAATATGGACGTTTTCAACAACAATTAAATTGACTTCTTTATTTGCTAATATATATATTTCCACATATTTTTACAACAATAATCTCAATGTCAGGTCAGTGATTGTTAGGGGGAATTCTTAAACAATAGTCTTTTCCATGCCTTTTTGGGGCAATCTCGGCAATAAAGCTATGAAAGCATCTTTTGTGTTTATGTTAAAAGCTATTTCATATGATTTTCTTTTTTTTACCTTAAACAAACTCGGAATCGTCTATGAATTTCTACTTCATTTCTATGTAGGGCATGGCTTTTTTTGCCCTACGCAAATTGCGCATACGCGAAAAAATACTACTTCCGGTCATTTTTTCATAGCAACGGACCGCGTCGTAAAAAAGTCTATTGATCAATAACCGTTTTAATGATCAATCTTTTGAAATAAATAGTTAATTCAGCTCAAGTTGACAGCGAAAAATGAAATGAATCATATTTGTCACTTTAAATACGCGTTATCTTTTTTGTTCAGCTCGACTGTTATATAAATAAAAACATAAATTATGTTCCAGAAACTGACATTAACATAACTATATGCGATCAAAACATTATTACAATCCTGGTATGATTTTTAAGCACTATGCTAACTACTGTTTCATCGCTTATTCTTTTTTGACAATGTAAATTTACGATGTCCTATTTCGTCCAAATAATTTTGCTAGTTAACACGCGATAGAACTAAATTTCGCATGTCTTAAATTTTGCTAGTCTCTCAAGCGATATTTATTGCTTTTCCTATAGACCAGGGACACTTATGCTAGCGAAATTTAACAATTTCAACTCGATAATTATCTTCCTATTTTTTTGTATTTTTGTTTGCCTCACGCGATAATTATCGCGTTGAAGGGCGCGAATTATCGCATGATAGACTAGCGAAATTTACTACATGCGAAATTAAGTCTAAATTTCGCCCTTTAGAATCGATAATTATCGTGTGCCTAAATTTCGCTAATCTGTTATGCGATAATAAGCGTTCTTCAACGCGATATTTATCTCATGAATACGAAAATTAAGACGATAATTATCGAGGCGAAGTTTTCCAATGTCGCTAGTATATGATTCCCTAGAAAAGGCACCTGAGAGACTCGCCCGAGAGACTAGCGAAATATCTGACATGCGAAATTTAGTACTAAATTCCGACCTTTTAAGGCGATAATTACCGCATGTTACTTGCGAAATATTGTGGACGAAATAGGACACCGTAGTGTTTTACTTTGTCGTTTATTTCGTTTATCAAAAACATTAATGTCATCATTTGCGCATGCGTGATGAGACAAAGATAAATATTTACTTTCATAACTGGAAAAAGAAACCAGTATAAGAGAGAAATTTCCGAATTAGAAAGAAATTGGTTACCGTTGAGGATTTCTAAGTATATTTTTCCTATTCTTTACAGACCTGTACAGGTAAATACAAACTATTATCAGTAATTGTTATTGTCATTATATAAGCTACAACATTTAATTTGCTATGGTATAACACGCCCATTCTCAATAAAATAAAGCATTTGAGGTTGAAAAATATTAGAAATTTGATGTTGTCATTGTGTCATTTTTTATCGCTGAAGTAAAAGTTTAGGGTATTTTGCAAGTTTGCCAGAAATATTTTGAACAAGAAACTATGATATAACAGGATGGCATTTATTTCGGTAATGACACTGTATTTCTTCGGTAACGTAGATTTCAGATCTAATAATGTAACATATTGGCTGAGTATTAATAACAAATGTCGGTAAAATATATCAAAATCTGTAAATTCTCTATCTAAAGGGACTTTCTAACCCATGAAAATTCAAAGAAGTTGGGTACCTTGCTAATTTTCAGTCAATTTTTTCAAAGTTAAATATTCGTAGAAAGCAAAAATAATCAATTTTGAAAATGATTATTTTATGTCTTCATTCAAAGGATATATATCATATATAATATATGAGAGGTCGAATGCATACACAAATTTTGTATTAGCATTTTTTTTTCTCAAAATATTCAACTTTCTACTTTCTATATATTTGGAAAATTTAGTACTAAACAGTTCGATATTTATCCCCATATAGGATGTCACGTATGTTTCATTTTATTCAAATGCAAGTAAAGGTTGAGAAAACAATTTTATTTTTTGTAAAATAATTTATATTTATGGATATTATTTTAACATTATGATATATAGAATGAAATACGGCCAGTAAGCTCTTTGCAGAAACGAATTAGTTGTTGTTGAGAACATCAATATCTTGTAATATATTTTTATCATTTCTGCTGGTTCATCAACATATTATTAACATATCTTTCCTTTGTAAAAACAATTTTGTGTCTTCTTACATCTAATACAAGGTAACCGTTACTAACAGGCATGCTAATCCCAACTTTATCTTTAATTTTCAAAAATTGTTGAATTGTAAGTTGGAGTAACGTATGTTTCACACTCGCTTATTTATGAACTTTATCACGGAATTTAAACTTACGTGTAAAATCGACTTTTTTATTTAGGAATCAAATGCACATCATTCTATTGTCATAAAAATGCGATTTTATGTTTTTATATATGCATGTGTAAACAATATAAAGTCTGTTTGATAAAAGTAACGTTTGTTTCACTGTGGTTACTTAAACAAGTAAAAACACGACCAAAGTTAACAAAATTTACTTACTGATGTCAAATAAAAACTTAATGTTGATGTTATACGTGCTTTCTGACTTCAATTTCCCTTTTTGATAAACTTACTTTTAAAAAGTTGATAACGTATGTTTCTGTAACGTATGTTTCATTTTTACATTGAAAGTGGGTTAAAAATGACGCAAGACCGTTTAAGCCGCCATAATTTGTGGTTAATATATCAGAGTTACACACATGTTAATTTTCTTTCTTGTTTGGATTCTTCTTTTGAATGGATTGGCTCTTAAATAATGGTAACGTATGTTTCTTTTTAAAGTGCTGTTGAAAAGATTTGAATAAAAAATGAAAATTTCGAAAATAGAATTATATTTGAGAGGCTGCAAGCTTATTTTTACTTATAATTATATATATGCTGTTATTATTAAGCATGCATTGATTCAATTATGTAATTTGGGTTTCACTTCTTATTGTTTTAGGTTTTGTCACTATTTATTTATATGCATTTATGCGACATTTGATCATCCATTATACAATGAGATTTTAACAGTCAAATATAATTTTTACCAATAATCAAAGTGCATATACACACAGCAATGACAAATTGCACATGTTTCGTTTATTCTGGAACTTATTTTTCTGAAACACAATTTCAAAGTTGAAAATTCTAGGTGGCGACAGTAACGTATGTTACATTTTAGGGCATTAATGGTACTTGTAAAAGAAAAATAACAAATAGAAATGTAAAACTGAGAGTGTCCCTATTAGACAAAGTGGCAGCCACCTTTCTAACGACATTTTGACCTCAAAAAAAACATTCGTATAAGAGCTACCCAGTGGAACATCAAATGCTGTGTTTTATTGAGAATGAGCGAACAGTGATATGAATAGATCTCGTACTTTGTCTAGTGTATATAGAATATCAGTTTAATGTTTTTCTGCAACGTTTACATGAAGACACATGATTTTGGTATGATTTTTATGTATGTTCAGACTAAATGTATTCTTTTTTGTGGTACAAGGCCAGTTCTTATTAATTATTGAAATCCCATATTCTGCAGGATCGCAGTCTCTGTTACACAACTGGCCATTCACATGACTAGCTTTCTTATAGGCCACAGGGCTTAGATATAATGACATTTAATTATATCTTTGGAGTAATAAGGATTCTCACTGTTAAGCCATGTATAGATAAATAGTACATTTGTTAAATAAAATCATAACTATCTTTATGTTATCACTATAAACAAAGTTATCTGTATGTGTTGTAGGTTGTAGGACAGCCTATCTAATCAAATATAATTATCGCATGTGTGAAAACCTTGATAATACACTGTTTATATGACATAAATAACAAACACAAGAACGATAAGCGAAAAAAAAAACTTGTATTCTTATATTAATGTGCATCACTATAAGAGTTTGTATGAATTTATTTATTTATTTATTTATGAAAATATTTGCAAGTCGAGAATATTATGTTTAACTATAATTGATAAAACATTATAGATATAGTTTGTTATTTTGAAACACTATGAATGTTTTTTAATCTGTATATAATATTAGAATTTAAATAGAGTTCTCTAAGACTTGATGTAAGTCGTTTACTTAAATAAAAGTGAAAAATACTAATGTTTATGATATTTGTGATATAGTATAAAATTTTCATAAGATATACTCAATTACACTGTCTCAGTTGTTTCATCAGAACTATTTAACGTATATGCTACGTATACCAAATGGAAAAATACATAATTCACTTTTTATGATTGACAGAAATTTGAAACCGAAAGGAAGAAATTGATGGTAGCAGCAATAGATTTCGGGACAACCTTTTCCGGATGGGCATATTCCTTTGATTTTAATCCGTCAAAAATATCCTGCAAGCAGTGGTAGGCCGCATCAAAGCTTTGTAACAATCTTCCTTATTAATGTTTAGCTGACCTGAGGACAATGTCCTCAACGTGAGCCTTTGTGATGGCCCATTGTCCGTTGTACATCATCCGTGCGTCAACAATTTCTTTAAACAACTTTTCCTCCTAAACCTATTGGCCAAATTTGTTGAAACTGTGCAGGAATTGTTCTTGCATGAAGCTCTACCAAAGTTGTTCAAAGAATTAAATTTCATGAAGAACTCTGAATGCCAAAGAACCGAAAGATTCTTTTTACAAATAAATTTGTGTATATTCAAAAGAGGTAGAGCTTAGATATTTGGCATGAATCATCTTTTAGTGGATGTCTTCCAAATGTATTTTTTTTAAAAAACTAGGGTAAAAAATGACCCCGCCCCAGGGGATCATTGATTTTCTATATGTATATAATAAAACAAATCTTTCTGGGACAATCCAAAAGCAGTATCGTTTAGATATTTGGCTTGAAGCATCTCCTATTAGATGTCTACCAAGTTTGATCAAATAAATGCCCTAAGGTCAAAATTGGCTTTGATTTTCATTATAATTATGTATTTAGTAAAAACTATAAAAAAAATTATTGTGAAAATTCGAAAGAAGTAGCTTTGATATTTGGCATGAAACATGTTCTAGTGTATGTCTACCATGTTTGTTGAAATAAAACCCTTATGGTCAATATTGGCCCGCCCCAGGTTATCGAGGTCGAAAGTTAAATCCCCAACCAGGTCAAATGTTTGTTTTCCTTCTCTTTTTCTGACATCTTTTTATTAGCTCACCTCTCACTTGGTGACAGGTTGAACTGTTTAATAAAATGGCCGTCAGAGCTTAAATTAGAAAACAACATCTAAACAACACCTAAATCACTGGTTCAATTAAGAATTAATTTTACACAAAACTTTCCTTGATGACATTGTACACAAATATTTCTGAGTAAACTTTTCCTTGTTTTCAAATTGTACTTCTCGGGTTCCACTTTGACCTTTTGACCTATTTCCCAGGTGAGCGATCCAGGGCCCTCTACGCCCTCTTGTTACGTGTATTGGTCTACAATAGGCACATGTTCCATAAGTATTTCAAATGTTGATAACAGCCAAAAAAAAATTCGTTTGTATGTTCTTATAAAATATTTCTTAATGTTAACAGAGTTCTTAGTGATTTATTATGAGCATTTATCTGACGCAGAACAAAATTTTATCCTAGAATAATGTATTATCTGCTACATAAAGATATGTAATATTGAATCATGTATCTAATACTAATCAACATCATCCGTACATAAATCTTCCGTGGTTTGATGTCAAATATAATACTCCTTGCTATAAATATATTAATAATTCATGATATTACAAACCTTCTATTATGGACAAATTCATTTTAAATTTGTTTCTGGCATTTTCTTAATAAAGAAATGTGCAATACTTACTAACAACCTTCCAAAATTCTTTGCACCCAATGTGTATTTTCATCATGGTAGGTGCAGTGGAAACAGTATTTCTATGAAAGCACCAACATCAGTTTTAATCCAAGCTGATGGAAACACATTGGAAGCGTTTGGTTACGAAGCTGAGGAAAGGTACGCGGAGTTAGCAGACGAAGAGAAACATAGACCATACTTTTACTTTCAACGCTTCAAGATGATGCTGTTTGACAACAAGGTGACATACTTAAGTAATTTGAATAATCCATTTGTCAATGAAATGCAAATTGTGACATTGTTTTATGCATCAACGACATGGTTCTCATAGCAACGCAACACGACAAGATCAAAAGGTCTTCAAAATTAATTGTGTACCCTTTATATTAATTAAATCGTGCTTAGGACATTTTGAAATACTGTTAAGAAAGAAGAATGTGTTTGATGCAGATTTGTTCAAACAGTTTTTATTCCAACCCTTTAAAATGAATATGCAGAATAAAACTATTTCATGGACCTTTTATTTTATACATGTTTGAAATCAATTGTAGCACCTGACAAGAAATGAGGATTTAGCAGATGACAGTGGAAAACGTTTACCTGCAAAACGTGTATTTACTATGGTGATTAAGTATCTTAAAGACGATTTAATGGATGACTCGAGAAAACGACTAACTGGCATCGTAAAAGAGGAAGAAATACAGTGGGTGTTAACTGTGCCTGCAATATGGACCCCACCAGCTAAACAGTTTATGAGAGAATGTGCTGTAGAAGTAAATCATTTTGACAGATTTTTAAACAAGTATTAGATACCAGCCAGAGTGATTCTATCTAAAATTATGAAACAAAAATTATTCATTCATATCTCTTTTTATCTTGGAAAAGATGTTTTGTTAGAACTCATCTAGCAAATTTCGGTTTAGTTTACTTTTCTTTTTTGAATTGAAATGAAAATATTTGTTTGCATCAAGAGTGTTTATTTATTTACAAATTTACGGGAGACAATTACAAATAATATTTATTTTTCATATGCCAACACTGGTCATTTTTCTAGATGCTCAAAGTAATATGAAACTTGGGTAATACATATATTTCAGGCAGGTATACGGTCACAAAATCTGTTGATAGCTTTAGAACCAGAGGCAGCATCTCTGTATTGTAAATACCACATGATAGAGAAACAAGATAAAGAAAATCGCCGAGAGTCTGAAGTTGTTTTTTCCTTTAAACCTGGGGAAAGATATATGGTTGTCGATGCCGGAGGTATGTTTTTGTCCGAGCTTTTTTATATTAAATAAACAACAATTGTGCTCAGACTTCTACATTGACGAAGTTTAAGTGTATTTATTTGC